>NC_091582.1:7396997-7416997 GCF_042767895.1 Penaeus vannamei
CCATGGGAGGTAGGTGGCACATGTATTAAAGGATTAGCTCTAATGGAAAATATATATATTTCCCTGAAGATATAGATAATTCACTGTTTTTTGTGTGGGAGTGCATAGTAATAAATCAATTTTGTTGCCATAGAGGCAGTGCAAGTGACATTATGGATGACATTTAACTTTTTTATGTAAATAGTTATGGGTGAAGATTATTTCATGGACAATTAAATATTAATGATAGAAAGTAATAGTTCATTTTTTATCCTCAGGTGGTGAGCATTGACATTATTGGTCAGTTTGTTACCTCAGACCGAGGTCATGTTTTTGTTGCAGTCATAATTGATATGTTCACCAAATACACTGTGGCTGTACCTCTAAGGGATACTACAGTAGCTGACTTGACTTCTGCAATCCAAAGCATTGTCTTCCAGCAAGGCCCTCCAAGGAAATTTATATCAGATCAGAATGAAGACTTTATCAAAGAGGTTTGTAAACTTTTTAATGATTACAACAAAATCTTATTATAATTTATGCAGACAAGTTTTATATTGTAATTTTAATTTTCATCAGCTGAACCAGGGCCTAGAGATGGATGTTGGCCTGGTGGGTAATGTGGTGGCAGTGAGCAAGACTCAGATCAACCGGCCAGATGAAGCCAGCATTAAGACCTCCATCTTGCACCATTGTCTAGAGTCTGCCAGCTTTTGGGATGATCTGCTTCAGAGAAAGGTATTTAATTTTGTTTCTAAAAAAAAAATATGTAGGATGTTTTCCCAATGGAAATTTAAGCTTCAGAGCTGTTAGTTTTTCAGTGGAAATCAGTGTACTGAGTGGTTTTACTAAATTTCAGGTTTATGAAATTAACACGACGTATGTAACTGCCAGTGGACATACTCCATTTTACCTCATGTTCCATCGCCAAGTTAGGCCATTGGATTTCAATTCCAGCTTCCAGGTAAGAATACTAAAGAAAGATAGAAACTATTATCTATAATATATGTATATATAAATATTGGTGTTTTCTTGTTATGTCTACTTAAGAGTTTTACTTTAAAAAAATGATTTTCAGGTGAATGGTAATGGAAAGCCAACCTTTGTGGTAAGAGACATAGAAAGGTATATGGAGGAGAGGGAGCAAAAAGCAAATGATATAATTAATCAGGTATGTTTGGTATCAGTGATTTCCTATAATATTGTTTTTTCTTCTTAATTTCTTTTTTTCTCTATGAACATATTCTTTTATCATCAATTACAGTTTGATTTCAAACCTAGCTGATATTATTGCCATGTCAAAAGTTACTGGATCTTTCAGCTGTTATTAATTTCAGACTTTTTCCTCCAACTTCAACATCACAAATGTGAAAAAGCAAAATATCTTTTGCTTTCCTTTTGTATGGAATGCACCATTTTTAATATGACTTTAAAACTTGGCATTTTTTAGTTAATATCATTGATAATTTAAGGTCTACTAATGTAAAATAAAATGTAATTTCTATTTATCCTGAAGGTGTTGACTGGCCAGTCATCACAGTCAGAGCATAAGATTTGTCCAGAGGAGGTTGCTGCAACTGAATGTGTGGAGAACATCACCACAACAGCATTGCTAGATGCAGTGCATGAAGGCAGTCATGAGCACCAGACCAGTGTTCAAGTTGTAACTGGAACTTCTGGGCCTGATGAAGATCATGCTCACTATACGCATGTGGCTCATCTTTCAGAAGGACAGGTAATACACTCTTTTTGGATCTTGCCTGGATTATTTGTCAATATTAGTAGTAGTAGTAGTAACAGTGGTAATATTGTTATTAACCCTCACAATCCAAATGATATCACCATCATGTCATGAAAATTTTAGCTTGAGAGGTGGTGTGACATGAACTTGCCATTGTGAGCATTTTAACTGAAGGCTGGGGTGACAGGAAAGAATCACTGTTAGGGCTCAAAGCTCTTTCAGGGTGATAGATGCTGTATTTGAATTACTTTTTTTTTTTTTATTATATTGAAGTGGCTGTCAGTAATGAACTGTAATATGTGATCTTTGATGTCCAACTTAAAATTTGCAGGTGATTCAAGACCCAGGAGGCTCGGTATATGAAATGGCTGATGGTGAGGGTCATGTTGTGGTAGTAGCTGATGGAATGCCTGGACTAGAAGATGGAAGTGAAGTACCTGGTCAACATATGGTAGTTGTTCAACCTGGTACAGGAGACCAGAATGTGGTCATGCTCACAGAGAACCAAGTTATCATGGAAACAGTGGATGGTCAGCAGTTTACATACATGCCACAAACATGAAACAATATCAGTCAAAATTTTTACCATTGACTGATTGTAAATCTGTGGAAGTTTCTGAGTTTAGTTGGCTGAAACTTAAATGTATCATCAAGAGCTGGATGCTTGCTTATGCAGTTGAATGAGAAACTTATCCCTTATGAAAGGCATCTGCAACAAAAAGTTTTGGAAATAATATGGCTGTTGATGATTCTTTGCATTAACAAGGTAGATGATTGGAACTGCAATTAGGGGGAGAAGGTGTAAACTAACTTGGATACTTTTTTCAGCATTGAAGTACAAAATGTATCACTTTTTATGCCAAAGTAATTGGAATTTTAAGAGATTTTGATTCAGATATTAGCAATAGAGATGCTATATATACTCTTGCTTTTTTTCTTTTCTATGAATAAGTTAAATAATAGACATGTTATAAAGAGGCTGTTAAAATGTGTGAAATATATAAAGTATATTTATGTTTTTTTCATGTCATTTGAGAGTTATTACTCCCCTTAAAAGATTATTTATAAAAAATGAAAATTTGTATTGGTAAGGAAGTGACCCTTTTTAAAATAAATGAATTGAAAATAACAAAATAATTTAATTTCCTTGTGATATATATTAATACTGGGTATCAACATTAACCAACAGTAGGTTACAACATTGTGTATGCCTCTTATTTCTACCCTGTTTATAGTTCTAGATATATATAATTTTTCATATTTTTTCCATAGAAGAATGTTACATAGCTGTTTCCATGCTTTCAACCTGATTTCTCTATAGCTTACTTTTGTTGCATTAATGTAAAATAGAGGAAATTCAGTCACATAATGAAACAAATAATCTGCGGAATGGATTCTGATAAATATTATTTCTCTAAGGACACTGATCATGTAGATCCTACAGAAGCTGGGTTGTAGTTTAACGAGTTAACATATTTTACATATATTTTTCTTCTGAAAACTTTAGACAGCTCATGACTATTATCACCATAGTTGAATATAATTCATACTAGTACATGATTATACATTATTTTATGGAAATTACCAAAAATTATAGTAGTTTTTTGTGAGGGTCAAGTCTTATGTATGTACGTGAAGGAGGCTTGACAGTTTTATACTAAGTGAACTAGTTAACACTTATTATAGATTTGCATTTTTTTCTATGTTATCCCTAAATTGTTTGATTAATATTCATCTTCATGAACTGCGATCTCATGACTGTAGTGCACCAACCTGAATAATCAGTGCTTATGAAAGTTTACCCTAACAGAACATTGAACAAATACCTTGCCAGCCCTACTCCCCCCCCCCCCCCAGATATTTACTCACTGTCAATGACTAATTTAAATGGTAATGCCGGGGAGTTTGGTTCTGCCCTTTCCACCTAGCAAATGAGGTTTTCTGTGGATCCCATTAGCAGGGCAACTGCTGAAGCTCAGGATGGGTACAAGTATTATTTGACCCACCTGCGCTCTGGTTGCCAACCCAATGTGAGGCCTGTGGAGCAAAGCCCAAGGGAACCCCACAGGTGGACGTTGGGCCCCACAGCCTGCCACCCCTTTTTACATGGGGCAATATCAGAGGTGGCATCCACCCGGAGCAAATACCTATGGTTTAACCTCAGGTGGGGTGTCTGGGTAGGAGATGGGAACATCCAGTCTTTACAACAGGATGATAGATTACCCCTGCTATTGAGGGAACTGAAGCAGTTGGTTGTGGTGGCTGCCCTCTCAGAAGTGAGAAGACTTGGCAGCAGCATGATTAGTATGGGTGGGTACACCTATTAGTGGTCAGGCTTGGGCGATGGTCACCATCTTCAGTCATAGCCATCACCAACTGAGTTTAACCATTGGTAGTAGAGGTTTCTCTGGTTGACAAGTGTATTATTATGAAGCATACTTTTGGCTTTGTCCCTCTTATTGTGTCCTACCAATGTCTGTAAACTCAATGAGAAAGAGGCATTCTATGCCAAACTCACATCTGGAGCAGACAAATGCCCCAGATGAGACATTCAAATTATACTGGGGGATTTCAGTGCGGCATCCAGCTGTGATTGAGCTGGCTACAAGATGTCTGTCAGTCCTCATGGCTCAGGAGCTGGTTTCAGTAGTGAGAACAGCCTCCTTCTCCAGGACTTTGCTAGGTCCCAGAGGTTGAGGATTTCTAGCTCCTGATATCAGTGCTACAACCCACATAACTGGACTTGGTATAGTGATATGAGTACTGTGGGTACTGTCAGCATTTGCTTGAGGATCCTCCAGAACTACAGAGTTTACTGGAGTGCCAAGTTCTGTGGCACTGACCAAAAAAGAGGGAAAAGGAGTGTACACTTAGGTTTTCCAAAACAATCTCTTGATTGGTTAACAGTGCTTGAAAACCTGACGGACCCTTTAGCTCTATGGGATTCCTTTAAGCATGAAACACTCAATGCAGTGCAAGAGTCCATTGGTGAACCCACTTGGAGAAAGCAGAATTTCATCTTGCTGGAGACACTGGAAGCCACAGATGCCTGTTGTGTAGCTCGTCTGAATGGAAAACGGGATTTGTGCCATTCCTTAATGCACAGGGCTCGGACTTAGCTGAGAAGGGATAAGGAATAGATCATCTGGAATCTTACAAAAGGGGCAGAAGGCTATTTCCTAGTAAATGACCTTTGTCTTGCCTACCAAGCCCTGAGAAAACTGAACTCCAGTCCCTCCTCTATGGAAGAGAAAGGGGATTTAGGACTGTAGCAACTACGGTGGTATCACATTGCTCAGTATACCAGGCAAGGTTTTCGCCCTTGTTTATCTGAAACAGATCTGCAACCACCTAATAAGGCACCAAAGACTGGAGCAGTCTGAATTCACTCCTGGCAAGTCCACAATAGACCATATCCTAGTGCTTTGGGTCACTGTGGAATGCCATCATGAGTTCTGGTACTGAGAGTGCAGTACGGTGTGGTGGGGGCCTGTTGAGCTTCTTTCCTGTTAATTCAGGAGTGAAGTAAGGCTGTGTCCTTACACTAACGCTTTCCAATACTTGTATGGGATTGATAATTGGCAGAGCTACTATCTAAAGTCAGTGTGGAGCAACACTTGGCAATATCTAGGTCACAGACCTCGACTTTGCCAACAACACTGCTATCCTGAGTCTCTGGAAACTCTGGTGGTGGCTCTTGATGCATTCAGCAATGAGGCAAAGCTCCTGGCCTTAGAGGTCTCCTAGACGAAGACCAAGGACATTGAAGTCACAGAGAGCTTTTATTACTTTGGTAGTGTAGTCCACGTCAGTAGATGGATTGGCTGAGCAGCAGGAGCCATGAACTCTACAAGAGTATTTGGAGGTGCCAGTACCTATGCAGGACTAATTTACATATTTTCAAGGCCTTGATACTTCCAGTTTTGCTCTATGGAAGTAAAATCTGGACACTATCTAGTGCCTTGGAGTCGTGTCTCAATACATTTTGTAACAGGTCCTTATGCCAGATCATAGGTTAGCAGGACCAGGTGTCCAACCATCAACAACACCATGAAACTAGCATGGGACCTGTTATTTGCATAATCAATGACCACCAACTCAGGCTGTATGGGCACCTAGCTCGTTTCCCTGTGGATGACCCTGTTCATTAAGTTGTCTCTTTACTAGACAATCCTGCATGGAGGAGGCCCATGGGAAGACCTAGGAAGTCGTGGTTTGGGCAGCTCAAACAGACCTGTTGTGATGAGCTAGAGCTGAGAACCTGCCAGGTGACAGGCCATGAGGGATCCCTGAGGTTGGAAGTGAAAGGTGAATGCATCCATACGGCCCCCATCGGCGTCAGCTGCTTTGATGATGATGCTGAATTCCGAACAATTTGGTCAGAGAATCAGTTCTTTTAGTTCTTTTTGGAAGTCAAATCATGCTGAATGATAATATCTAATGGTTGAATGTCAATATCCCATGATAAGATCCTCTGCTTGAAATAGCTGGAAAGACTTCAGGCTGTGCAAAGGAACTCCATGAATATAGACTTCAGTATTCTACAACACTGTCCCTCAGACTTCCCTGAAGCATTCCCTGACAGGGGTAGTGGATGAGGTCACCTGTGAAGAAAACCAATGGCTGCACTTTCAATTGTGAGGCAATCAGTAAAACTTTGCCTTTGTATGATGTCAGAGGAGGGGGAATGGGTATACTAACTGTCATCTGTTCGTCCTCTATAAAAGCATCTAGATCTCCTACAATTACCACTGAAGGTCTGAGGAAAACAACATATTGAGGCAATCCTGTGTGCCAAAATTCCTGCCTAGACCTTGCTCCTGCCAACCTAGGAGTCGGTCCAACTTGGGTCAATTTTCTCAAAGAGAACTTCAGAGAGTTGACTTACCTTCCTAACTCTGAGAGTGATCATTAATTTGACGTGAAGATCCTGTAGAAGAATTGGATTGATTATGTCCCATTAATTTGATGTGAAGATCCTGTTGAGGAAATGGATTGATTATGTCCCAGTAATGCCAAAGAGTGCTTAGGATAATTAGGCCTGTGAGAGATGCGATAAACAATAGTAGTCATCAGGAATCTTACCCTTCACTGGTTGTGGCATCTGACAAATCAGGGATCAAAGTATTTACACATCATAAGGCAAATAATGAAGCATTGTTCTCTAGAGATCTGATTTTTAATTTACATTTTTTCATTCACATACTTCTATTTTTTACCATTACTTCATCTGGAGGTAACTTTTCTAATAGAAAAATCAGTCAGTCTTGAAAGACTGGACACTTCTTTGGTCATCTGAAGAATCAGCCCAGTATCAAAATCAAGATTCTTTTAAATTGTCTTTGCTGACAATAGCATTCGTTTAGCAAGTATGGTTATTATGGCTAATGCATTCCAGAACTGTTGAGTGGTACTCAGCCATGGAGAAAAATCATCCCTGCAGACTTTTGAAACAGAGAGGAACTGTGATAAAATTATTTGTTCAGAGTCCATTGGCTACTATAATCCACACATAGATGGTGACGGTACTGTACAGGGTGCCGCAGCAAACCACTTAGTATTGTGCATTGAAAGCACTATATACATAAAGGAATGATGGCACTTGTGTTGTGGTTTTGCTATCAACAATACCTTCTGACACAAAAACACAAAACCAGAGTAAACAACACAAATTAAAAAAAAGCACTTAAAGACAACACACTTCACTGCACATAACTTCACTTGAAAATTCCAAACCCCCAAAACTGCTAAGAAACGGACAAAGATTGCAGATATTATGTCTGTTATCTAGGAAAGCTACAAAACTTTTCTTCTCACAAAACTGTAGTGAATATACATTCTCTTCAGTGGTTTTGTGAAATCTGAGGTCAACTCATCGGAGCTTCCTATGTGTTAGAACAAGTGGATTGGGGTAAGTGGTCAATTGATGGTTGGGGTTATTTACATTCTGATGGGCATTTATTTCTTTTATACTTTTAGCATAGTCTCTACACAATCTTCACACCAGGCCAGACAGAAAATTGAAAATGATCCTTTTTTCAATCACTTATCAAAAAAGTTTTCTCAACACTTCTTTATGGCCTTCTATACTACTAATGAAAAAATTGAGTTTAACCAGGTAAACTATACTCTAATAGGAATCATGCCTTAGTGGAAATAGTTTAAATATTCATTTAGGTGGATTTAACTACTCTCTTAAAGTAATTTATACGATACTTTCGATTCTGTTCCCATTTATGATTCCTATGGAGGTAGATGAAAGATAAAAAGCTGAAGCATTTTTTTATTATAAAACATTTCCAGTTGGAGTTTTCATAAATATATACACACACACACCTTTACCAATACAGGGAACATTACCTGGAGTAATTCTTCATTTACAGCACTCTACATACTTGTTAATCATTTCCAAATGATTTCAATGAACTCTACTGAGAACAGTTAGAGTTACACTTATCAAGTTACTTTACCATGTAAATGCAACTAATATAGAACCCATCACAAGCAAGCATTAGAACACTGCCAATAATTGATGGTATTTAATTTTCATGTGTATATTTGTATGTATGCATATGTGTATTTAAATATAACAAAACAATTAGAAAAATAATTGATTAACGAAAATATCAGGCACCTGCACAATCCCAACGAGATCACAGTATTTGTGCTTAAGGCCACTAACCTATGTCTGTAAGCTAAGCTATAGGAGAACAACAAAGAGCAATCAACAGAGGAACTCACTTGTGTAGGTCTCTCAATGAAACAAGTACAAGAGCCTCTGTGACACTGTAACATAATAACAGGCATCATTATAGTTAATGTAAGTACTTGAACAAGATGTTAATGAGTAATAATGTGAATGACTACACCTACACACAGTCTAAAATACATGGGATTTTGTACCCCAGAGAACAAAAAATTAAATTATCATATGAAAAATGTGAATTATCAAACAGTTCCATTATTAATTGCTCTTGGAGCTCCCTTGATTATAGATTCATTTACAGACTATAGAAAAGGGGTTCTAATCAAGGTGGAAAGTTTAAGATAGATCTCAGGTCAACATTTCATTAGTATGTATGTATATCTTTACATAAGATAAATAAATAAATAGTAATATAATTTTTGAGTGAAGGTCAATGCCAGCAATTAGAATGAGTTCTCAAAGATTTATCCCATATTATAAGCATAGCCTAAGACTTTACATTATACTATTAATTAACATGAAAGATTTTATACAAAATTTCATAACATTCATTCCAATTATGATTATTCCAATGAAATTGTTAAAATACAAGTAAGGCACTCACAAAACACCAATAAAGTCAAATGACTGCAAGAGCCTGCTATGGCAGACACCAAATTAAATGTAGAAGTGCTGACATCCCATTAAATAGTGTATTAGTGGGCAACTATAAGGTAAAGATAAGGTTGTTAAATTAACTTTTTTTCAATGAGACTTGACTGGTAAACAATAAAGAGGAAAAACTAAATTTTGTTTCTCTCAGTGCAACAATTTTTAAAATACTCTTGGAAATGTTTTATACAAAATATGGAATGAACTACAATACATCAATGAATAATGAAGAAATGATATGTGATCCAAATAAGCATGATCTGAGAAACTGATAAAACAGGTCAATTTTTTTTCTTTTTACTAATATACAGCATACATGCAGGATTCTGCAAATAACAAAGTGCACCAGCATCACTTGTCTCAATGTACAGAAAACCAGAAAAACTAAGAAATGCCCGGAAACGGAGAACTCAAGGAATATGGCATCTAAGACATATGTTTATTTTATATTATAAACTTATAATTTCAATATAAATATCTGAGTTTTAGCGAGTCATTCTTACAGGAGTTTGAGCGGTCTAATCATATCTGCCTATCACAGTTAAAACACACCCACGTGACTGAACGCTGGTCTTGTTTGTTGCAGTAAGACAAGCAACTTGAGACCAAGATCTCACCCAGCTGCTTGAAAGCATTTTGCAAAACATCACTTCAATCATGCTGCTTTTCACTTTGAATAAATCCCAATCTAAATTATGATAAAATTTTCTAATTTTCAAAAGGCAACAGTCAATTAAAATATGAGATTTGTTTCTTTGCATTTCTTTTTAGAATTATCCTTATTTCAGTTTAACCCCAAACAACGATATTAAAATTTAAGAGTACAACAAACAATTGATAAATACAATTAACATGACTCTGACCTCATTTCATATGTAAAATATGAAAAAAGCAATACATCTAACAACAAAAATTAACAATGTCCAAACTGAACATGTGCTTGGGATATCACATTTACGACTTCATGGTGAATGGAGAAGCAGAGCCAGCAGTGCCTAAAACATGGAACAGCATCACTAAGCATACGTGTCACTGGTATATTCCCGGCAGCAAGCATAATAGACCAAGGTGTGCAGTCACTCAGGATTTCAGAGCCGTCATCCACTACTGATTTTCAGCAGATATGACTGGAATTAGTTTCCAACACTATCTTTTCCCCATTTTATCACTTAGATGTAGGACTTACATTACAATTCTGACATAAAAAGAAAAGAAAAAAGGGGGGAAAAGTAAGAAAAGAAAAGAAAGAAAAAAATATAAAGAGAAAAAGAAAAAAAAAATTATGCAAAGACGCCTAAATCCCCTTACAAAAAATCTTCCCCATCTCACGACTTAGCTCTCTGAAAGAACAATTTACTATAATTTCTGAAGAACTTGGCATCAGATGTAAGGGCTTGACAGTATTCACTAATTAAGTCTGGTGAGAGCTCCATCTTTGGCAAGTATTCAGAGCGCAAGTAAGAAATCAGTTCCTCTCCACGTTTCTTGTAGATGGATTGCAGACACATGACTGATTCATGGAGAGCAAGAATGGTCTGAGCATCATTCAGATCAAAAGTGGTCTTGAGTGGAGCAAGGAAGCATGCTGGAACAACCTGGCAAGAAGCAAACAATCATCACGACGGTTACAAACTTAAAACATCCTATAAATCAGCAAGAACTATATGACTCAAAATCAGGTAGCTTTTTCTAAAAAAATATTAAAAATAAAATTCAAAAATATACACTGGTTGATCTTTCAAGCATTTATATCTGTGCTTTTAATAATCTCACCTGCGTGTAGAGAAATTCCAAGAAACCTGGTGGACCTGTGTCCTTGTCTCCCCATGCCTCAGTGAGTCGTCGCAGTATTACAAAACAATTCTTCTGTGCCACAGGATCTGGAAATTCTACAGCTCCTTGCACTACTGACATCAGAACCTATAATGAAAGAGTAATAGGTCATTAAAACATGTTAAATATGGATACTGAGACCTGTTACTAAGATTCAACCTTGTATTCCTTAGAAGCTCTAAGGATCCATCAGGATGGCTTCCTTGCCAGTCCGTTCTCAAAATTATGATAAATATGTATACACTAATTCTCTTCACCTATCTGACATACTATCTAAAAAAAAGTATTATAAAAGAACATTTTTTCTTCTATCTACCTATCTCATTATATACTATCTAAAGTGTTCTAAAAAACATTTTTTTCTCTTTAACCCCTTTATGATGGGTACACCTAAAGCTCTCATGACATAATGATGTATGACTCGTATACGTATCAAGCCTCACTCTAGCTAGAGCAGGTGGGCCGGCTGTACAC
Organism: Penaeus vannamei; assembly: GCF_042767895.1. Classification (NCBI taxonomy): domain Eukaryota; kingdom Metazoa; phylum Arthropoda; class Malacostraca; order Decapoda; family Penaeidae; genus Penaeus; species Penaeus vannamei. Next base: position 7,408,382 of record NC_091582.1, read on the forward strand.
TGCAATCACCCTGGCAGAAAGGCAAGACTGTTGCGTAATAATTACGTCACAGAAAATTCTGGCCCTGCCATGATAGGGTTAACAACCAAGCTACTCTGTTACAATATCCAATATCCACTCCTTGTTATACCTATCATTCAATATTCTGTAATTCTATCTAATTTTAATGTATGTTATGTAATGAAAATAACAAAATCTACCTTATAACATTCTCTATAGTAATAATTTAAATATGATAAATCACAAAAACTAAATAATGCACACACCTGATTAAAGATGTTAGAATCTAAGGAAGCCATAACATCAAGAAGGTTATTAGACACAATAGTTGTCAGGAAGAGGTAGTAATTCCGTTGGAGTAGTCTCCGCGTTCTCCTCTCTTCTTCATCATTCTCTTCAATGGGTTCTGAGAGGGCTGAGAAGATTGCAGACACCAGTGGGACAAAGATGCTCTGCAGAAATGGACTGATTTCTTTCTGTAAAGAAAAAAAGGGTGGGAAAAAAAAACTTTACTACCAAATCTCTAAAAGTGAAGATAACATAAAAAGAAATGGATGGCAAAAATGTCCATGATATACTGAGACCACTTCAATACCTGGAATTTGGTGATGGTCTGGTTGATAAGCGGCAGGTACTCTGTTAAGATTGTAGGTGAAGGTGTATGAAGAAGAGCTTGAGATGCAGGAGGAAGCAGTGGCATCAAGCTCCTTCCATCCAGACAGACCACTAATCTGTGCATCAACTGCCGAACACCAGAACCAACCATCTCTCGCTCTACTCCAACCTGAAGAGATGAAAATGTAAGTATAAGAAGAAAAAATACATTAGCACCTAATGACACAAGTTTCAAGAATTTTCCTCTTAAATAATTAAGCAAAATTATACTGTAACATGTATCATTACTTACATTGAGACAGCTGATAAAAAGCTGCATAGCATCAAGATACAGCTGTACACAACCACAGTCTTGCATGGAATTTTGGTTTGAAAATGCCTTAGAAGTCCTTGCAGTCACAGATGTTGCATGGCATATACTCTTTGCAATGTTCATCTGTGGGGATAAATATCTCATAATTTCTTTCCCCTAATATATTCTAAAGCCATGCAAATGTAATTCTATTCACAGGGGAAGAAAAGACAACAACAATATAAAATAAAACCAACCACCATAAACTTCATGACCATATCCCTGCAGGTACAGCTACACTATATACTGATATACAGACTTAGGTTGTGACTTGGTGATACTAAAAGGGATATGGTGTGGTGTAGAGGCAATAAATATCTTTTACATTATATATATATTTTTTTTCTTCTGAAAAACATTATATGAAAATACCAAAAAATGAAGTCTATTACAATGAACATAAACAGGCACATAACACACAGCAAAGATAACTTACATTTGGAACTAGGAATAAATATGAAAAGGAAATTTAGATGGTAAACTCACCTGCCTAATAGGGTCCTGTTCCTGTGCTAACCTCTCAGCAAGAAGAGTGACTTTGCTAAATACAGGGGATAGTAAGTTTCTCATCATCATCTCCTTCCGCTGTGGCTCAGCACTGCCAGACACAATCAACATTGCAGCAGCTTCAAACACATACAGCTGATCATCATTTGTCAGGAGTGGAGTTACTAGAAGTGAAGAACAAAGAATTTTAAAAACTAATGGTCAAATAAAGGAAAATATCCATTACACAATTAATTCCTGGGATAAATACAAGGAGGATTCATAAAATTATGTTTTTATTCATTTATTATTTTCTGGCAGATACTATCATTCATCCTTCTTTTCAGTGAATGATAATAGGAATGAACTTCCTAAATATAGCAAGATACTTACCTAAGCATAATACTTAACACACATACTTAAATGTAACAAGTAAAGAAATATTTAATTACTTTGTCCATTATCTGGAGGTGCCATCACTAGGAGTTCAGAGAGTTGCCCCAAAATATCTTCTGTGTAGTTAATGATGTGACTCTTAAGACACCGTACGATACGTGAAAAAAGATAACTTGTTCGACTGCGTACCTACAATAAGTAACAAATTCAAACAATTAATAAGTGTTAAAATGTCAATTACATATTTAGCTAAACTTAAAAACTTCATAGCATTTACAGGAAAGCTTAAGAAACATTTGAGAAATCAAGTACTACTTTCAGCATTATATTTTCTTTTCATTGTAGATTATCTTAACACTTTCATTAAACAATAAAGCAAAATCAGAATAAAACGCATTTCAACTTACTCTAGGGCTTCGATTTCGCATGCCCCGGACATCTAAGAATGCCGTCAACATGCCAGGTATGTACTGAGGCTCGCAGGCAAAGAATTTTTCATAGCGTGCAACACACTCAAAATATTGGAGGGAAACAGCTGGATGAGAGTGCCCAGACACGCCAGATGTTACCAGCAAACGCATCATTTCTTGCATAGTGGAAGTTTTGACCTGCATACAAAAGAAAAAGAAAATGAATAAATCTATTATCATTTTGGAATCCAACGCATAAAAATTAATAATTCTGAATACAAAACAGAAGCATATTGTTTTCTTTTACTCACATAAATTTACATATACAAAAATATTTAAACACACAAAGTTCTCTAACAAAAGCAATGGTTTAGCTACATGCCCTAAATATAATATTTTGACTTTTATGAGGATCATAACATTATGAATGTGAAGGACTATAGATACTTCTGAAGAGGCATACAAAAAGCAAATTACAGAATAGAAGTGAATGTTCTATTTCTTATTAAGGAACTACTGCCTATACTTGACTTTTCTTTCAGAAATCATGTCAAATTCTGAATTAAATGTATATTAGTAATAATCAAAATGGGATAACAGTATTACTGTAACTCCATTGAAACAAGTACACACTCATACCAGATTTAATATGGGGAAATGGGAAAAGAACCTTAGTTACCTCCAACACAAGAACCAGCCATGTCAAAAGAGAGAAAGAGAGAGAGAGAAGAAAACCACAAAACCAACACAGGAAACACAAATAATAGTTGGGCATTATGGAATACTCAGAAAACACTTAATTGATGAACACTGACCTGTGACACATGTCCCTGATGGAGATCCGGGTCACCCACCTGGCAGGGCCCAGAGAAGTGGTTGCCATGAGAAGCGGGGAGAGCCTCGCCCAAGCTGTAGAGAAGAGAGACAGCTGCCTCAACGTCTTCATACGATGATCCCTGCCATCTGTTTAGCGTTGTAATGACATAATCCTTGCTGACCTGTTGTTGGTAGAGAATTGCAAAGAAATGGAAGATATAAACACAGCCACCATCTTGGTAACAATATCAATAATTTTTCAATATACTTATGAATGACATCAGTGACTGGTTCAAAGGAAAAAAATCTTATGCAGAAAGTCATGTGGATTTTTATAACTATAAAAATATCAAGTCAAATTGGAGCATCAAAACTGAAGAATTTTTTTTCTGATGAAAACAATACAAAAAACTACTTACTTTTAACACAAGTTCCGGAATCAAAGCTGCTAAATTATCAAACACAACTTTCAATTTCTTACGATATTCATCAAACATGGCTTCATCCTCCCCAGCTTGTTCAAAGTTATAGGACTCGTCGTATTTTGTTTTAGCAATAACTACATATAACATATTCTCTAGCAACCCTCTTTCAACATCAGTGATGCAACCAATCTGCTTTATCAACTGTTGGGGAAATAAGCAAAGGACATAATTAATAAACAAATATTTATACCCTGTACTAAATCAAATGTCAACTTCACAGGCTCACTCACATAACTAAACTGACTTGACTATGACTTTTTCATTCCAATAATGTGAAAGAAAACAACATATTCATTAAAAATTTAATAAATGTATTAAGTCTAGTTTTCTGACAAGAAAAATTATATGAAATGCTTAAGCACTATATCTAAAAAGGTACCTGAATATAATCCCGAGCAAAATCAAAAACTGCAGCGGATATGTCATCATAATCACTAGCCATGAAGGTCAGGAGTAACGTTACTTTGTTTTCTATAGCATATCGAACCATTTCTCTTTTTTCAGCATCTTTCTTGTCTAATCTGAAATTGGATAAATGGAAACATAAATAAAAAAATAAAAAAAACAGCAAGTTACTTTATAGCACAAAAATATTACATCAGACAGAAGAAAAAGAGACAATTTAAAGAGAGTAGGAGGTAGGCTACAAGCTAAACTGGAAGGCAAGTAACAGACAAAGATTGAGGGAGTCAGGCAGTGGAAATCAAGGAGAAAAGGGGGATGTAAATGAGAATGAATAAGACTGACAAAGAGAAGGAGACAAAAGGGTGTTAGAGATTGAAAGTGAGGGGTAGAGATAAAACTAGTGAATGAGGTAGAGGAGAAAGCCAAGGAGAAAGTGACAGACAGAGGGAGGAAAAAGAGAGGACAAGTAGAGAGGATGGACTGAGAGAAAGAAAGAAGACCGGTAAGCATGAAGTGACAGGGAAAGTGTGGAAACTAAAGTAAGGAAGGGAAAGAAAAGGAATGACTGCTAGAAAGGAAGGACAAAGAATAAGGAAAGAGAGTAGGAGGGTAAGGCAAAAGCATAAAAAGAGGGAGCAAGGGGGCAGGAAAGAATAAGACAGAGGTAGGGAGGAACTAGAAATGACAAGGAGAAACAAGAGTAAAAAAGATAAAGATAGGAGATAGACAAGGAAAGAAGCAACAGAAGTGTGGGGAGAAAGGAGAAAGAGAGAAGAGTTGATGAAAGGGAAAAAGGGAGAGGAGAGAGCTAAGAAGAAAAGAAAAAGAGGTAAGACAGAAGTGAGGAGCAATATTGAAAGAAGGAATGACAAATAAGAGAGAAACAAATAAGAACTGATAAAGTAGCACACATATGAACACCAATACATCCTCAGAGCAATATTTTTATACTCACTGATAATATATGTTATGAAAGAAATTAACTCACTTTTGCCAAGCAAGAATAAGTTGAACACCAATACCATTAATTAGTCGCGCAAGCTTAACAAGAAAGTCCGAATCATCATCCTGTGAAGAGTAAGCAATAATAATTAAAACATTCTATAACCATTTATAAAAATATAAATTATTTATCATTGCCAATTAATATTGCTTCTTTTCTTATTACTATCATCAAGCTCTCTTTAAGCTGGTAATCTCAATTTTGTTCTATTACTACAGTTTATACTATTTCAAAATTTTAAATCATGCCCCTATATCACTATATGCATATGCTATATTTCTATAATAGTATGTATATATCTAGTTTTAAACTGATATTTCAAATTATTATTTATTAATTGACCTATATCTAAAAAGTACTGCTGCTACTGCTCTGCTACTGCTACTATTATTACAAGTATGGCTACTACTACTCTTACTTATGAATGTAGCAACTAATATCAAGAATACTACTAAAATCGTTTAATCTTTTAAAAATAATTTAGTTTTACAGTTATTGAAGCAATAATAAATGGAATACCAAAGCAATCAAACAAAATATGGGAAAAACATACTACTTCTGCAACAAACAAATAAAAAATGAAGTTTAAACATACACACAGAAAACTTACATCAACAGGTTTCAAGACACCAGCCTGGTCCAGGACTGTAACAAAGGATTCGATAAGCTGTGCCTTTGTGACAGGGTCCATACCCTTAGTGATAATCTCATGGATGCAATCTGCTGCCGCTTCCCGTAATAGAGGTTCTTTCAAGTGGTCTACCAACTTGCACACAAATCTGAAATTTAAGGGTCAAATATAAAAGATTTCAGGATAAAGTCGAGTTTGCCTAGAGGTCTAACCTGATTCTGAAAAAACAATTAATATTACATAAACTAATGATCAGTATTGCAGCTTAAAACAACCAACAAATACATGCACATAATCGGACCACAATATTATAAAAGACCCTTTACTAGATGGAATTAGGAAGACAGAAGAAGAGAGTGATAATTCCCAATAGCCTGGATTCCTTCACTTACCTATCATTAGCAATAAGAGAGATATCAATCCAGGCAATGTATGCACCAATGACATCATGACACTGACACACCAGCTCAGCATTGGTTTTCTCATACTTAACCTGGAAATTTTAAGACCACTAAATACATAATCCAGATTTAGGAGTCAGGTAGTAGAAAAGAGGTATCAATAACAAACATAAAATTTCCCATCACAAGGACTAACCATATGAGCAAGACAACCTAAATACAAAACGAGACCATTTTTGACTTACCAAAATGTCATACCAGGAATTGGTGAGGTCTACTACACAATGTTCTCTCATGGTATCTTTGATCCTAGTATTCCGTTCAGTCTCAGCTTGTGAATGCATTATTTCACGATCAACAACCTGAACAGAAATCACATTTATTAGTCATAGAAGTAAAGGTATATCAATTCAATAAAAAGAAGGTAAACCTAAAGTTATTCCAGTATAAAACATGAAGTTTTATCATAACAGGATTTGTCCTGGAACACAGCTAGACATGATATTAACCCTATGTCACTGGGAAAATGTAGTATTCACTCTAGTATAGTTTTGTGAAATGTCTCTGCACACAGATGGCTCCAAAAGTGCTTAGCTAAAAAGGATTCACTTAGCAGACCTTGTGACCTTACCTGATTTCATCTTTTCTTGAATTAATGGGATTATTTTGCCATCAAATATCAATGCTGTAATAATTACTAGAGACATTATAATCATCAAAATGTTATTGACACTACTATCAGCAATATAAGATACCAGAAAATATTTACAAAAATCAAGGAAATGGGTAAACAGCTGAGACAGGTAGTACGCAGAATTGGCTCATAGGTGACTCAGTACTTATGGAGCCATCTATGTGTAAAGACAAACAATTGACTAAACTCACAGTGGGCATGGCATATATGTATGACATCCCCAATAGCATCAGGTAAAAAAAAAATTCATAAAAGCTTAAACAAATCACAATAAAATAAAATAAATATATATATTACCTCAGCATCAATAGCCAGCAGAATCTTCAGGTACAAATTAACAGCTTGTGGTCCAAGCTGAAGCATAGATAAAAGGTCGGCAATAAACGATGGCCAGCGTGCTGGATAGTCCACAACAAATACCAGGGATAATAACTGTGCCGTCTTGTTCTGGATATATACCTGTAACACCATTCACATTTAATAAATCAAAAATATTTGTCAATTATTAAAATGAAATGCATCCATGGCAACATTTTTTTCTTTTTCACAAAATGAAAATATAAAGAAAAATATGAAAATAAAAGTTATACACACTTTCTCTGGTTCAGTTTGCATGCAGAGAGCTGTCATCCACTGGGAAAGTTGTTGTCTAAAGAGGGACTGTTCCTCTGGTGTGGCACTGAGGTAGCCAGTGCGTGAGTAATGCTCTAGCACCTGTTGAAAGAGCCCATTGTAAGTACTATATTTCATATTAAATGTTATTCATAACTAACATACTTATTCATAAACCACAAATATACTTCTTATACTAACAACCACTCTACTACAAGATCAGGATAACTTTCTCCTAATTTTACTAGACATCTAACCATTTCAAGTGGCCAAAAAATATCAGAACCACTCCTACTACCAACCTGTAAACAAACGAACTTGACTTTCTCATCCAGTTGTGATCCACCTGTGCTAAGCGTTGCCCCACACATCTGCCAGCCATCATTGCTCTCACGCAGTTGTTGAAGGTATTCTAGAGCCTGAAGAATAACAAAAATGTTTGTCATTAATACAAATGAAAGGAAGAATGACCTTGGTAATAACACTTACAGTAGTATAACAGAAGCAGCAGTAGTTGTGGTAGCAATGATGATGATAATATTGACAGAAATAATAATAAAAAATAATAATGAAAAATCTAAATAACAACAAAGATATAAAATCCTACAACCACTATCTAAAGTCAACAAAACTAATCAATTCAAAATAATAACCAATAGAAGCAGATATAACCAATAACAATAAAACAGTGCCATTTACTTGAGTATGTTGCTGGTGATTGTCAGGAGCCCAAAGGCCGTGCAGCATCTGGGCATCCATTTTGCGAGAGAGACCGGCACAGCTGGCTCCTCCAGCTACACCTTCCTGGGCCCGTTCACAGTTGCCAACCAAACTACAGTCTGAAAGGAAGAGGGGGAGGATCAGCAAATGCTCTCTATGTAATTCAGGAAATGAACTCAAACTGATTTCAATTGAAAAAACATTAACTTCTTCATTAAGCAGAAGCAATAACATTAGAAGTAGTTGTAGTAGTTGTACAAGTGACTAATAACAACAATTGTAAAAGTGATGGTGATGATAATATCACAGCAGTAGAAGTAGTAATAACAATAATAACAATTACAAAAGTAATACTAATAGCAATAGTAATTAAAACTTTAAAATCAATATTAATAATAATAATAATAATAATATTAATGATGATCCTTACTATTATCACCATAACAGAAGTAAAGTAGGAGTAGGAATAGTAGTAATAATAGAAAAGTAATAGTAGTAGTAGTAGTAGTAGTAGTTGTTGTTGTAGATGTAGTAGAAAAGCTGTAGCAGCAGAAGTAGTGGTAGATATAGTAGAAAAGTATTAGTAGATG
>NC_091582.1:7429497-7436997 GCF_042767895.1 Penaeus vannamei
AACAATGTTGAAAAGATGGATGTCCTGTTTTCAGAAAGAAGGGTCTATCATTTTTTGCATGTAATTGATAGGACAAACTTTTGGACTGGCAGAGGCTGATACTGATGGTTAATCAATTATAATACCTGTATGAGTTGACTTTTACAGTATGCTTATTATGGTTGTGATAGTAACATTTACATGATAGCAGTGTAAATAGAAGGGCTGCACTACTGAAACTTCTATATAAATGAATACATATACCAATATGTAACTTTTTCCTATAACTTGTTGTAAATAGGTCTTCCTCATATCTGCTGCATATAGTGCTGTGTAAGCTAAATCAACTGAAGATTTGGGGAACAACTGATATGGCTCAGAACCTGAGTGTTTAAGGTGATAACTAGAAACCTTATCAAGACATGCAACAGAATGTTAGAGGGATTATAGAGGAAGTGATACTAGCTGCAAGGGAATAATAAAAAAGTAAAATGTAACTCTGTGCCAGATTTTAGAATAAGGTTGAGAAGAAATCAGTAACAATATCACTAACAATAATGAAAACTATAACAACACTAAGAGTATTATCATAAATATAATAATAATAACAATAATAATAACAATAAAATAACATTAATAATAATAATAACAATAAAATAAAAATAACAATAATAATAAAAAATTATAATAATATCTAAAATAATATATGACAATAACATGTAATAACAACAGCAAAAAATAACAGTAATAATAAAAATGATCATGATAGCAATAATAATAACAATAATGATCATGATAACAATAATAACTAAAAGATCATGATCCAGATCACTACCAAAATTTAATGGCATCTAAGTTTGGCTAAGCCACACCTCTGATAAGAATTTCCTAAAAATCTGTTAACAACTTTTTATGTTATCTTGCTGACCAACTAACAACAAACTAACCAATGCTACCAAAGAAATATTCTCATTAGCACATGTAATTATACTGATAACAACAATAATAATAACAGCAACAATAATACAAAAAAAAAAACATTATCATTATTGTTGTTACTCTATCATAATTATCATTATCATTAACACTATTATCATCATCAATTATAATTACTATTATCCTTATCACATTATCAATATCGTATTAACATCAGTAGTAATACTGGCAGTGATGGTACTATTGATGATGTTCAAAAAAATAATGAAGAATTTCTATCAATTATAAACCCATAAAATGTTATGACTAACAAAGAGGCCACGTCAACTCATCCATCATCACAAGAAAAAATGGTGAGGCATTCAAGAATCTACAAAATTGCAAGCCAGGCTGTGAGCAACAGTCACGTGAAAGCATAATAATAGCAGGGGAGGAATCAATACTTTGTTTTCACCCCCCAAAATTACAGTGCACCATGTGACATTGCGTATAAAAAATACTTCTATGTAAAGGAAAGTTTCTCCTGAATAAAGACTAAGGAGGAAGAGAGAAAGCGAGAGGGAAAAGGAAAGGTGGGAAAGACAGGGAGTGGGAGTGGGAGAGGGAGAGGGAGAGGGAGAGGGAGAGAGAAGAGGAAGGGAAGGGAATGAGAGGGAGGGAGAGAGGGAATGAGAGGGAGGGAGAGAGGGAATGAGAGGGAGGGAGAGGGGGAATGAGAGGGTGGGAGAGGGGGAATGAGAGGGAGAGAGGGAATGAGAGGGAGAATGAGAGGGGGAATGAGAGGGAGGGAGGGAATGAGAGGGAGGGAGGGAATGAGAGAGAAAGAGAGAGAGAGAGAGAGGGGATGAGAGAGAAAGAGAGAGAGAGAGGGAATGAAAGAGAGAGAGAGATGGAATGAGAGGGAGAGAGAGAGAGAGGGAATAAGAGGGAGAGAGAGAGAGAGGGAATGAGAGAGAGGGAGAGAGAGGGAATGAGGGGGAGGGAGAGAGAGAGGGAATGAGAGGGAGGGAGAAAGGGAATGAGAGGGAGGGAGAAAGGGTATAAGAGGAAGTGAGAGAGGGAATGAAAGGGGGGAGAGAGGGAATGAGAGGGAGGGGGAGAGGGAATGAGAGAGAGGGGGAGAGGGAATGAGAGGGAGGGAGAGAGGGAAAGAGAGGGAGGGAGAGAGGGACGGAGGAAGGGAATGAGAGAGAGGGATAAAGGATATAAGAGGAAGTGAGAGAAGGAATGAGAGGGAGAGAGGGAATGAAAGGGAGAGAGGGAGGGAGAGGGGGAATGAGAGGGAGGGAGAGAGAGAATGAGAGGGAGGGAGAGAGGGAATGAGAGGGAGGGAGAGAGGGAATGAGAGGGAGGGAGAGAGGGAATGAGAGGGAGAGAGAGAGGGAATGAGAGGGAATGAGGGAGGGAGGGAATGAGAGGGAGGAGGAGAGAGAGAAGAGAGGGAGAAGAAAGGAAGAGTGAAAGAAGGGGAGGAGGGAAAAGGGAAGAAAAGGAAAGGGAAGGACAGGGAAGGAAAGGGGAGGAAAGGGAAGGGAAGGAAAGGGAATAAAAGGAAAGGGAAGGGAAAGGAGGGAGATTGGAAAGGGAAAGGGAAAGGGGAGAGAGGGGGAGGGAGGGAGGGAGAGAGAGAGAGAGAGAGAGAGAGAGAGAGAGAGAGAGAGAGATGAGAGAGAGAGAGAGAGAGAGAGAGAGAGAGAGAGAGAGAGAGAGAGTGAGAGAGAGAGCGAGAGAGGGGGTGAGGGAGAGAGAGGGAGAGAGAGGGAGAGAGAGGGAGAGAGAAGGAAAGAGAAGGAAAGAGAAGGAGAGAGAAGGAGAGAGAAGGAGAGAGAGGGAGAGAGGAGAGAGAGAGAGGGAGAGAGGAGAGAGGAGAGGTGGGGATGAGTGCAAAAAGAAATAAAATATCTACAAAATAGCTCAGATTTCTACCTTAGGAACAAACATTCACATTAAATATTGAACACAGTACTCTTGAGACTGTATCTTCTATACCTACAATTCAATAATAAATCCCCATGTGGAATAACTTAAGCAGTTGCAACAATATACCCCAACAGGATGAATATCTTTAAGTAAATCAAAAGCATTCATACTTCCACATGGACTTGTGTAAAGAAGCTAACCAATAGGATTTAGCCTTACACTGACTGTGCAAAAGGTATAGTCTGGATATGAAATCCTAAATTTCAGTAGCTATCTCTTGTGTATTCTAATAATTAACGCATAACCTCAACTATATAACCAATATTCTTTCTATCACTGGTTCTGTATAGCAGCTGGTAAGAAATTTTCTTAATTTTTTCATCTGTATCTTGCAATACAACATAGTATAATTTAGTTTAGTTTCATACAAATCAACTAATTATAGTTTTAGAAAAATGCAAAATTATGTGAGGGCTTCAATATTTACAACACCGATTTCAGGCTTGAGCAGTAAGTGGCGCCACAGTGTCTGAGCGAGTTAGTTTCTTCCATCTCAGTTTGTATGACACCGACAAGGCCTGAATATTATAAGAAATATATGATCAATTGGGTCAGTGAGTGAGTGAGTGGGTGGGTGGATGAGTGAGTGAATGGATGAATAAAGATAGTGGGTGGGTGAAAGGTTGAGAGTGAGTAGACGAATGAGGTTCAGCAAGTGAGAATGAGAAAGCGAGTGAGTGAGTATGTGAATATGTTAATGGGTGGGTTGGTGGGTGAGGGAATTAATAAGTAGGTGAGCTAGTGAGTATGTGAATGAGTAAATGAGTATATGATTGGGTGAGTGAGTATGCGAGTGGGTTAGTGAGCATGCGAGTGGTTGAGTGAGTATGTGAATGGGTGAGTGAGCATGCAAGTGGGTGAGTATGCGAGTGGATGAGTAAGCATGCGAGTGAGCATGCAAGTGGGTGAGTGAGCATGCGAGTGGGTGAGTGAGTATTTAAGTGGGTGAGTGAGTATTTAAGTGGGTGAGTGAGTATTTAAGTGGGAGAGTGAGTATGTGATTGGATGAGTGAGCATGCGAGTGGGTTAGTGAGTATGCGAGTGGGTGAGTGAGTATGCGAGCAAAAGTAGGTGAGTAAGAATACATGAGTATGTGAGTGACTGTGTGTACAACTGTGAGTGCAATCGTGAATGCATGCAAACGTGCATGAGGCTGAGAGTGTATGTATGTATGAGAGTATGTATGTATGAGTATGCTTGTGAATGAGTGTGTATTTGCATGAGTGTGAATGGGTTAAGAACATTAAGCTCCTTGATACTTGTATCCTTAGATGATAACCATAAAGCAGCTGAAATAACTTCCATCAGATTCATTTTCAAATCTGGTGACTTCAAATTACTACTAAACTGACAAAATCATCCATGATCAAATATCATAAATGACCTGCAATGGCTTTTTGGACATGGCATTCTTTTTTTTTTTAATTACATCTGGCTGTGGTCCATCCATCCCAGCCTACAATCTAATATCCAAAGATGTTGCAGTGTAATGTGGTTATCATGGAAACCCTGTCTGTTGTATATCAGCTAAGGCAAACAAATATATAAAATACATATTGACGATGAACCAAGAGCTTTACTGTTATATAAGAAATCAGTCCAAGTTTTATCCAGCAAGAAAGTATGATGTTTATTAACCAATTTACCTTAACTCTGTTAGGTATAGACACAACCATAACTGCAATGTACACAGTATGCTATGTGGCTCAGTAAATTAAAAGAAAGTCACATGCTTTTTTCTTAAATACTATATAGAATAGGATATATAGTATATAATTTGTGTTCCCCCCAAAATTACCAATTTTCTACAAGCTCCCTAAGCCTATGAGGTATGAGAGCTGGAGGTGCTTACTCCAGAAAAGTTTAATAAAGTGAACTTCAAATCCCATCTCATTACACCAAATTAAATGACATTTAATCCATTGTTTGTGATATCATGCAATATGGCGCGTAATCAGTAGTAGTATTTATTTTACTCTCAGGTGGTGTATGGGACCACGCAGGAAAGCATGCGCTGTGGCAGAGCTGCTTTCCCTCCTTCGCACATTTATGTTTGTGTATGTATATATGAACATATATATGTTTGTGTGTGTATATATATATATATATATATATATATATATATATATATATATATATATATATATATATATATAAACACTTGCAGATACATGCAAGGATGCAAACACACATAAATGCTCTGAGAAAGAGTGGAGGGCCTGGTTTTAGCAAGTGCCAAAAGCGTTCAACTCCTTTGGTGTGTAAAACCCCATCGTATGCACAGCTCCAGGGCATCAGGCCTGGGCCCTGGGAGACCACAAGGGGGACAAATGCTTGGCGGCTGACATTCCCTGGCCCACATAGTTCCCAAGCCGAGCAGCAGCCTGCTGCTCCATGGGATCAGCCGTGTATCACACTTTGCATCAAATCAAGCCATCCACAACCAGTGGATTAAGAATCTTCTCTATGAAAATTGTGTAATTCGCACAAAATAATGTTCACAGTTACCCACATCTTCAATATATAGAACCATTCAATAAAGCCATTCCTTTACTACAAAGACTCACTTATGAGCCATCTACAGCTGCTTTGAGATCTGCATTGGTTATTTTACAATTACACTAGCCCAGGATAAGTGCATCTATGGTGTTTTTAAATTTAACAAGAAACATTTATCCTAAACTCATTGCTCATATGCATCAAGGAATAACCGACTGCCAAATTCACAACCTTGACAGTTTGTGTGGTTTTGACTATATTCTTCTAGGTGCCCAAGGCAGCATGGAAAAGGTGTGCACTCTAAATCTTCAAGCCAAGATACAGCCTTTGACAGCTGGTCAAAAACAAGAGACACATGACAAACAACTAAAATCACTAAACCTGTACTGAACAACCTCCCATACTGACTTCAGTGTAAGATGTCTGTACTTTGGCCAACTTGGTATATTTGGCACTTTCAATGCAACAGGTGGTAATTGTTACTGAGAGCGACACACCCTCCAGAGACAAAATCCCAAAACCAGAGTATCAAGTGAATCCAAAAAATAAAACATAACCTTTCCAACCTTCTATTGATTACCTATGGGCAAACCCCCCTGTACCCCTAACTTAAGGTGTGGTTCAACTGGTCTTGGGTACTCGTGCAGGTCTGACCGTAAGCGCAGCTATCTGAGCCGAATTGGTCACTTTGGTATGAAATCTGGGGGTCTAAGGGAAAGCAGCAATACCATGACGTAGAGCATGTTTTTCCTCAGGTAGCTCCTGGCTTTTGAGGGTGCATTTTCAAATTATTGTTTGTAATATGCTTAAAGAAATTATCAATATCTAAACTCAACAAATGTTATATTACAGATTTTATAAAATATATTTAGAGTTTAGCACAAAATTCATTTCTTATTTACAAATAACTAATAAAAAAGAAATGGCTAATTTGAAACTGAGGATCTACACATTTCAACAGCCTAGCAGACATTAATTTTGAATCTGTAAATTGGTTTCCATGTTTTCTTAAAAAAATATACACTACGAAACACAAAACTATGGTGAAACAGGGAATAAGTCCTTGTGCTCCTTGTTGCTCAAATGAAAAATATCATGCATGGTATTATTCAAGCTTGCGGCATATGCAGTCTACATCTGGCTAGGCGTTCGGACACAAGTCAGTTCCTAGATGTACACAAGACCAGTTGAACTAGAAAATGGATATTAGGAACTCTGGCTGTGTGAGGGTCTTGATTTAGCCTCTGAGAGGTGATATAATGTAAATATTTTTCTCATCTCAGTAAATAGGAGGCCACTGTAGTTGTACCTATCTTGTTTTATACTATAGTTCTTGTCCTTTTTAAGAAGGTGGTGTCCATTTCCCCCTATTTCTGTGAATTGCTCTTGGTATCTTATACCCAACAGGCTACTGATTATCCACCATAACATGGAGAAACTAAAGATCTTTTTTTTTTTTTTTTTTTTTTTTTTTTTTTTTTTACATAGCCACCTAACCTTGCAATTATCATACAGTTTCAATTGTTCACATCATAACCTATGTGGCTCTGATTTTGTTTTCCATTGCAAAAGATGTAAATGAAAGTATTAGGAACTGTTTATGAATTGGCCTCACCCTTACTAAGTCCTCGGAAACCACAAACCAAGGGACTTCACCCCTAAACCCCCATTCAAGTTGCTGTATCTCCCTATCACATACTCTGCAATAGGGTGGATGTGATATATATTCTTAATGATATTACATTTCAATATTCAACAAATTTCTCAGACTTTCTCCTAAATGACTAAACAGGAGCTAGGGATTGAATATAGACAGTGTCCAAGATCATGCAACTTGGCCTGGCCAAAAGGGGCAATAATCAACGAGTACCCATGGCATAAAGCAAGATGAAAGCCACCAAACACATTACAGTAATAAACACTAGAAATAAGAATGATCCCAATATGTCCCCATTAATCCTTTCATTTTTACCTAAGCAAAATGCTAGTATAATTAACATGAGCCTATTGTTAACAAATAAACATGGATTAAAAATCTTTTCCTACGATTAGCACAATATTATCAAAATGCAGTTAAAAGTTAACTCATATCTTATCATAATTTTC
>NC_091582.1:7444497-7459497 GCF_042767895.1 Penaeus vannamei
CATCAAACGCAAAAGGATGAAAATGATTTTCCTAATTCAGATTTCATGGGGCGTTATATATAAATCGGCACACCCATGCAAAAGAACAACTATGAAATACGAAAAGTAAAAGCAAGAAAGTAATATGCTTAAAGTTGCCTCATTCATCTTTCCACTGAAGTCATTAGATTCAAATGAGGAAGAGAGATCATATATATCATAGGAAGAGAGAATGAAAGAAATTTGTTTAACTGCCAAAACCAATTAGCATTTATGAATAAAGTTTCCTCATTTTCAGATATAAGACCTACTGCAGTTTTGTGTATCCCGATTTATTCTGCATATTGCAAAGAGTCAGATATTCCATGCTTGTATCAATTATAAACTTAATAGAACAAAATGGTACTCGACAGTCAGTAAATAATTCTCAACGCTATACATATATTTTTCACATTCCCTCCCTCAAAATGTCCAGTAAAGTTCTTCAAATGCTGTTCTTTTTGCTACAATCATTATTCACCTTCACAGTGCCGCCACTTACCGGTTCAGAATATTTGTGCTTTACGTTACCAAAAGTTATTTCCTGAGATACGGTTTGGTTACAAGTAATGTGACTGGAAGGCTGGCTATTATTATTATATTATTATTATTATTATTATAGGCTATACTATAATCTTAGAAAAAAAAACGATAAGTCTGCCGAACTGTTTGATGCATTTGACATGGGAAACACAGATATCTGTATTATGGGAAGCTTGTTGTCATGCATAGAATTGTAGGAGCTGTGCTTAAGTAGACGCTGATATTCCACAGACATTCAAAAGTGAATTTTAAAAGAAAGTGCAAAGATACATGGAATATATACAGTGCATAGAAACTGGGGTATCATCTAACTTTCCCGATAAATGTACGATATTTGTCGGAACAGCGAAGCCAAAAATCGAGCAAAAGGCAATGCCCAAGACACTCGAGAAAACAAAATCAACTAAAGCATAAAGATGTATACGAATGTTCGTAAGTTGGACGTCATAATACTATTGATATAATAGAATCGTAACTAATGTGACGCGGTGACGACCATGTGCCGCAGTTAAAGAAGTAATGAAGATACTGTTAATGTCTCGGATTTCATATGAAATGGGTTATCTCGGGCTTTGCATACACTGAACTGTAAATTAGATATATATTAAATTTTATGTTGAATAGTTACCAAATAGTTACCGCACAGTACAAATTTCAAAGGAAGGGGGGTTAATTTAAAAAAGATCTTCTCTGATAGGTCACTTATCCTCAAATTCTAAGTAAAATTGCACTTTCGATATCAAAATGAGGACCCACCCCGTGTACGTCTTTAAACGGATTAAATTTTAATAAGTTAAATGAAGTAAGAATTCATTCAATTTCCATATGATTCTCATATATTCGCAAAAAAGCTTTTGATACTGAACTTTACCACTAGGGAATTGTTCCATTTCATTACTGTCATCGACACAGTGAAGAATTTTGACAAGTAATTTATTGCAAGAGGATTTACTAATATTTTTAGAAGGATCTGTAACAAATAATCTACTATGACTTTCCCTTAGTATATTCACAAATATTTGTTTTGTTAATATTCATTGAATATTAATCGGAAATATCAGATACTTCAAATTATAACTGGTATAAGTAGTTCGATGTTTAGTGATGTTTTCATTATATATGTACCCAAGATGTATTTGCTCTTTTCCAAACATTCTACATCGAATTCTCCAAATATGAGGGGAAATATCAGCTGTTTCTCTTCATATGAGGTCAAGCAAACCGTCATTTCAGGTGAAAAGCAAGATTCAATCTAACCATGCTCGACAAATTAATATGAACAGAAATGCGAGAAAACTAATTACAATGTGCTGCTGAACAAGTACTATATATAGCACTGGATTTTACATGTTGTTCAAAGGAAGGCTGTTGAAATTAGGCAAGTGATAATGACGCTTGGCATCCTGGTGCTTGCATCTTCGTAATTTTTTAATGACACATGAAAGTGCAATAGTATCCTATAACAAAGCTGTCAACAATTTTGAATGAACTTGCCTTTTCTTCAAAACACGACACTATGATGTGAGATAAGAGAAAAGAGGTAGGTACACGACTCTGAAACTGGCGACGTGTTTTTGGTTTACACAAGGTTCTCGCAAGCTCAATGACCGTTGTAGGTCTAACGGAAGCCTTGTCCAGACTGATGCTTATGACGGAATGCTGCATGTCCCGTGTTGTGTCGACGGGCTTGATGCTTGTTGAAAGACAGGGCAACCAACATGAAACGGCGCCAACGGGAGCCCACAAGACGGCGACATTAGCTGGAGGAAGACCGCGTGATCCACCACCATACCACAGGAAGGCGGATAGGATTTTTCGTCTGGGTTTCCTCTCGGAATCTCCCTCCACATCCCGTTCAGCGGAGGTGTGGAATAATATATGTAATAGGACTTAAGACGTTAGTGTAGCTTCTGCTGGTGAGTGTTGCAGTGAGTCGAGCCACTCTTAACGACTGTTAATAAATTTGCAGCGTTGGGAGTTGTTGATTTCTTGATTTTTGGGGGAGTTTTCCTCTCCATGTTTTCGGTAAAAACTTCGATAGATTAAGAATAACAAGAGGTCTGTGTAAAACACTAATTCAACATTCCAAATACTGTTAATGCATAGGTAAACGTTTAAAAATTGAGAGCTGACAGTAGATGAAGCTACCACAGATTACTTAATACATGTCTTACATCTAAATGACAAACATTGAATGATTATTTGTGGCACATAGATTGAGGTCTAGTTGAGTTCGTCCATGTTGAGTTAGAGGTGATTTCATTAAATAAAAGCGATATCATCTGAAGCAAATATTGTCGTTTACTTGATCTTTCAATATGATAAAATGCCTAGGAAACTGAAATATCTTTCGCTTTCCAGTTATACATTCCTTCTTCATGATTTCCCATTTTCTTTCAGATCACCTAGCCCTTTAGTAATAAAATTTGGTTGAGGGGATTCTAAAGTTCACGAAAAAAATATGCTTGCAGTCTGGCAACGAGTTCGATTGTTATGAAGAATTCAGTGAAAAAATGTTATTATCCGTTCACAGAGAGCCACAAATTTATATGTAAAAAAATTGTGGTAGGACAGTTGCAAGCATGAAGATACAAGGCGGTTTAATTCTATAGTTTTTTTTTTTTTTTTACGTAAAACGTTTGTTTAAAAAACTCAAATGATATATGTGGTGATAGGGCCTATCAATAATTTATGTGATGTAAAGGGACTATCTTGCATGTGTGGGAAGGGCTCATCAATCAATCAACTGGAGTAACGCTCAGGGGCGCATAGCTGCATCCACTCTTCGTTTCCCTATGAGGGTCCCTCATGTCGAGCTGCTAGCCAAGGCCTCGGCTCATCTCTACCGCCTCACGACAGATCTGATTAATCTGCCTGAGCCACGGCTTCCTAGGCCTCCTCCAACCGAAGTTGTTTCGAACAGAGGCCACCCGGTGAGCAGGATCGTCCTGAGGGAAGCGAGTTACATGATCGTATAGAGTTAGTGGTCCCGGAATCGGGTAACAAGTCGTGTGCCAGTCTCCAACCGTTGGTTGGATATTTGGTCCTGGCAACTGTATCCCATGATCAGGCTCAAGGACCAAGACTCCAAGCCACTGCATAGCGTCCAGGTATAATTTCTATAGAGTAAAATTGGTAACGGCATCTCCAAATATTTTTAAATGGTGATGTTCACGAAGTTTATGTTATTCCTGACACTTTTGTCTAAAACATCTCAAATGCCGAATAAAAGGAAAAATATATCACTTTAGTCACGTGGGAGACCAAAAAAAGTGCCCATATGTTCAATGATTTAGAACCTGACTATTGTACATTTTCAGATAGTATGTACAATCCTCTGGTTTCTGGATCATTTGACATAGCACCAGGTGGATTATACAGCCCCCAGCATACGGTTTATACACTTGTGAAAATGCTGAAAATTGTGAACCACCCTTGAAACATTACCCATGTGGAGGTGAGGTCCTATAAAAATAAACGATTTTTAAGAATTGCATCTAACACATTTCCCCTTATCTTGTGTAATAAGAATGCGCATTTGCTGTATTTGATTTTACTCTCATTTAATTCTGGCGTAAATTGAAGTGTTAGGTTTTTCTAAAGGAAATTTAAGAAGCAAAAGCTATCATTGTATTACGCTTTACGCAGTTTTTCTTCATTCTTCATAAGCAACGAAAAATGAACTGATGAATAAACAAAGATTTTTCATTTTTATTGGAACGTCCTCTCCGTTTGGGTATGCCGTAAGCAATCTCAGTGGTTAATGGTTAATGGTTAAAAAGCAAACTAAATGTGATAGACATCTAAGGTCATATAGCAATATATAGGAAAGTATATTAAACGAGGGGTGAAGGGTGATGATTGCTATGCGTCAACATAAGTGTTTCACGTGTGTCCAGGAGGGAGTGGAAATAATAGAGGGGACGGAGGGAGGGAGAATGTACGTGTAGTTGGAGTTGAGGGGGGTGGGTTGTGTTAGGAGGGAATAAGAGGAATGGGTTCAGGGGGAATATGAGTAGGAGGATTGATATCGGTAGTATCAGGAGGAATGGTTAATGGTTAAGATAAATGTGCTAGACATCTAAGGTCATATAGCACAGTATCAGGAGGATGGATATCGGCAGTAGGCGGAATTGAGGGGGTTAGGTTGTGTTGAGAGGGAGTAGGAGGAAGGGGTGTAGGGAGAATATGAGTAAGAGGGGGATGGATTTCAGGAGGATGGATATCGGTGGTGGACGGAATTGATGGGGTTAGGTTGTGTTGAGAGGGAGTAGGGGGAATATGAGCAGGAGGGGGATGGATATCGGCAGTCACTTCGAGCGTGAAGGGAGCATGAGGTGTCTAAAGCATATAGCTTTGAATGTTCCATAGTTTCTGCAGTGGAGTTGGTTGGAGAGTTTTGAGACAAAAGTTGTTGTGGGGGGGGGGGGGGAGACTGGTGTCTTAGGAATAAAGGCAAAGGTAGCTGGAGGTGAGTGTGCAGTAGGGGAGGAGGGGTAGAACGTTGTCTGTCTGTTGCGGGTAGTGAGGGAAGGGAGAGGGGACGGTGTTGGGGCTGTAGTTGAGATTGGAGTGTCTGGATTTAGAGAAGCAAAAGACTGGAGGAGCTTGAATGTAGAAGTGGTAGTGGGGAAGTAAGTAGGTATAGTGGAGAGTGTAGGAACATCTTGAGGTGGAGGGGGCAGAGCGAGCGACATTACTAGAGTAGGGAGTATAAGAGAAACCTTGTCGGCGTGCTTCATGTCTGGCTTCACACAGAGTGAGACCATTTTTGTATCTGAGAGTTGCTACCTTAGACTCAAGATTGTAAGTGGGACAGCCTCTATAAAATACATTATGAGGGCCGCCGCACAAACACGAACATGTGCGTGTTTGTGCAGGGCAGTTTGATCAGTTATAACCGGGTTGGGCACAATTGGGGCATTGGTCTGTGGAACGGCAGTGTTTGGCAGGATGTCCAAAGCGCCACTAATTTTGACATTTACGGGGAGGAGGTTGGTATGGTCGAACAGGGAGGGATTATCCACCTATGTAGATACGAAAGGTAAAGTCATGTGTACTGAAAGTAATTTTAGCAATGTTGGTGGGTTTCTTTCGATGACCTCTAGGAGGAATGGAATAGCAATGTACTGATTTCACGTCTTGGTCTTTAAGGTAGCCGAGTAAGTCTTCTCCACAATCTGACCAATCTTTGGTATCGACTGGGCAGTTTGCTGGGGAGATAGAGACAGTTCCGGTACAAGTAGTAAGAGTTGGATGTGGTTCTGCAGGAATGGGGTTGCCAGAGAAATCAGTTAGTTTTGATAACGCTAAAGCATCAATTTCTGATGTAAATGTAACGAGACGGGAACGATCGGGTCGGGTACGGAAGGGGAAGCCCACTTGCTCTTGGAGACAATGTTGAAAGGTATGGCCTGAATAAGGAGCTGTAGGGGGGATCGCGAAAAATCGGTCCCACTTGGCTCGGCTAAATAGAGTATTTAAGATATGAGCCCTTCATCCTTTCAGCACGGCTCTTACACCTTAGGAAGTAGATAGTAGAAGGGATTGGAGAAGGGACGGAAACGAAAGAGCTGGATGGAGAAAAGACCGTGCAAAATTAGTCGAGTCGAGGGCTGAGGCCCTAGGCAAGGGAGATCCCTGCATTGGATTTCAGTCTCCGTCTCCTAAGCCCCCCTCGGCAGCAACGGGCTAGAGACTGGGGGGGAGGCAATCTCAGGAAAACATATATTTCATTTGACAAGAAAATCTGTTAGTCATATGCTTTGATATAAACTACATCTATTTTTCTCACCAATGGGATGGTTTCCGTAAAAATATTTCTTGTACCTTCTATCAAACTCAAAATAATTGACATACCATACCATCGTAAAATAAACTTTTAGACTGTGTATGTATGTATGTATGTATGTATAGTGTATGCAGGACCGCCGACAGAGGGGGGGGGGGGTAGCCGGGGCCGTAAAAAATTACAGTAGTCGCTAATTTGAGCCCAAGATCGACTAACTCTGCATATTTATAGAGTATAATTATACTAAGACAACGTTACAGCAGTTAACGTTTATAACATTTTGCTATAATCGATAAAATAAAAATAAGGAAGTGGTTCAAAAAATGTCCTCTATCTTCTGCCAAACTAGCGATATTTTTGATGTTAGGTAATATTAGTAGTAACATTCTTGATTGTATGTTCGCGTAACATACAATTTAAATTAACAAAAGTTTAAGGAAAAATGGGCGTCTCCTATTTGAAAAAAGCGTTTCCCACCTAAAAAGGATGTGGCCCTGTCCTTTGGAAATAAGGATAAATAGTAGTAATAAGGGAGGAGGGGTAGAAAAGGATGACTGTGCAGATGGAGTGGTTGATGTTGCTTAATTTTTAATAGTCACAAAGCAAAATGTGTTAGAAATCAAATGTCATAGCACTATAGAAAGGTGTAATAGTGAAAAGAGTAAAGAAAGGTGATTAGTTGGTTAATAAATGTGTTACACGTCCAAAGTCGTACAGCAGTTCTGTTCAGAGTAAAGGGGCTGTAGTAGAGACCATAAAAAATGATACCATTTGGCTTGGCTACAGACAGCGCTCAAAAGGATTGTAAACGAGAGGATAGTAGAAGGAATGTGGAATAGTAGTGTTGAGTGAAGTAGTATTGCGGACAGTAAGCACTGAGGGGGTAGTAGCAGTTCACAGTCTTGGTGAAATGAGCCTGGGGTCAGAGAACCGGGGGGATTAAATTCCGTGGAGGCTAATTGATAAAGGGACAAGTCTCAGTGCTCAAAATAAATGTAGAAAAATCTTAATTACTAGAGCCTGGAGTATGTTAAGGGGAGAAATAAACCACCTCTAAGGAGTATGAGCTAGACAACTAAACAGAGGAATACCATGCCCGTGGCTCCCCTAGTCAATACTGGGGTTGGAAAAAAGGCCTGACGATGCCAGTAGCATTAAGATTTTTTTTGTTTTAACATATTAGATTTGTGCTTAAAGAAAAAATACAAATATGGTGCAATGAAGTAGCTCAATAAAAGGCATTAATGGAAGCCACACAATACTATGAGTAAGATTTCAGAAAAAAAATAAGAATGGGTGCAAGATTTATCTTGCTGACAGAGCTGGAGCTATATATAATTAAAATTACTTGAGAAAGTTTAACAGCAGAAGCTTGAGCCACCTGGCATCCCGCCTGGCGATTTCGCTCATCGGTCGCCCGGGCACTTTCACGGTTTGCCCGTCGAATGTACCCAGTAACTGGGAGGCCTGCTTACCAGGCTCGCTCATCTGCACAGGCCTTAAATAAGGGTGATACCCAGCATTGGGCCTCCGTCTCCGTCTGAAGGTTGAGAAATGATTCGGAATGAATTAAGGTGATAAGCACTGAGGCCGTGGACATGGTCAGGAAACCAGAGGTTAACTTTAGGTTGGCTAGTTGATAAAGGGGCTTTCCTCAAGTACAGCACAGCTCTTATACCTTTGGGAACATCAAATAACCTAAATGAAAAGTCATTAGCGACAAGGTTTTGAGCCTGGTTACTTTTACAGTAAAACCCTGCCGCGATGCAAAACTCTAAAATGAAGCTCAATTTCTCTGTTTTAATGTGTTGATACAAAGGCGTGTTTATGAACCTTCCCATTCGAAAAGTTCTAAAACATTGTTTTAGATTTTACATTTAAAACTGTAACTAACATTTGAATTATTTGTACAAATTTTGAAAATTATCTTAAACCCTGAAAATGTGGAGTATCGACCTTTACGTACCACATAACATTTGCAACCTTTTCCTTGCACAAAAACTTGGTTTGATTTAATGACATGTCCTGTCAACTATTTTTCCATATTGATTTTCTCTACCACAGAAACTTTGCTCACTTTAGTTACAGCCTTGCATATATTGCTAAATATGCCTTTACTTAATTGTCACATTCAACAACCAATTTAAGTTTCACACCACAATTGCACAAACCCTGCCTACTTTGGTATCAGTAAAACAACCTAATTCACCCGACCATTTATTATATTTAATAAGTTGGAATCATGGGGATCTTGGGTGTAATACGGTCCATCTTCATGTTCTTCCTCTTGGAATGGGGAAGGAAGGGGAACTTGATCTTGGAGTTATGGTACTGAACAATGGCTGGTCTGCGGCACTTGTTGCTTGCCACCCTTTCCACACGCATAATCTAAGGGAATAAATAATCTTTTAGTCCCAAATAATGCAAATTCCCTAATAAACTGCACAGCATGGAATTCTTCACAACAGAACTAAAATGTTACAAAGTGTGTGCATATACAATCACAGTAATCTTCAAAATGCACATACACACCTGCACAGAGTGGGCACGAGCACGATGACGGGAACCCATGTCACGGTAGCACTGGGTAACAGCGCCAGATACTGTCAGATCCCGGTATTCCCTGTACATGTTGTGGGTTCCAGAACGGGAGTCATAACGAAGCCAGATGCCAAAGTTCTTGATGACATTGGGCTTGCGTTCAGTGACCTGGGAAAAATTTTAATACTTAACTCATACATACAACATTAGTTTTCAATAAAGATTGAAACCAGTTTTATAAAGTGCTTTGTATTTACAACCTTACGCTTTCATGGTTATATATGCCAAACTCACCTGTGTGATTGATACAATCTCACCGCTGGCCTTCTTCATCTTCTTAAGCTTGGAGAGGAAGTACCAGAAACGGGACTTGGCAGTTACAACATCCGGAGCAAAGATTCGCATCTTGTACAGCTGGGGATTGGGGACGAGCTCCGATGGGAGCTTGCGCCCAATCACGCTATACTCCTTCAACTGCAAAGAAAAAAAATCTTTAATAATATATGAACAAGCAATTCTTCATAATATCCTAAATACTATTAAACTGTTTATAGATGACAAACCAACTTGATTCCTAAAATGTTATTGAACATTATTATTAAAAAAAAAAAAAGGAAAAGAGCAAACTAACTACATGATATAAGGCACATTCGTCTTTTGCAAGAACCTAGTTATGAAATTAAGCAGCTATGAGAATCTTGAATCACTTTGGTGTTAAGATTCTTTTAAGTGCCGTATATTGTGTCGTTAGTTTACTCTCTTCCATTTCCAGTTGTGTTTTCTAGATCAGCAATTACAATGGCATGTTTCTGCAGGGGATCCATCTGGCACCATTTAAAGAAATTTTATTTGTTAATCATTGGGATCATGGAATGGTTATCAACTGCATTGGCATGGATAAAACAACTAGCGTAGATTGGACGTTTTTGTTCAGAAGTAACAATATTGGTTGCAAAATCAAAATTCTCTGGGAGGTGCAGGTGTAATTGTTGAGATCAACTAGACGCCACTCGAGCACCAGAAGTACAATAGAGGGAGGAAGTCAAGTGTAGGTCTTTGGGGGTACTGAGCGCGAGTCTAAAAAGAAATCCATGGTGCCGTAGGCAGTGATCGCAGTGCTGACACGCTCATACCCCTGATAAAACAACACAAATGGGATCGATATTTGTAGTGACGGATGGGCTGCCTACTGTAATCTAAAAGATCTTGGATACAACCGCCTCATCATTAATTATTCAGAGAACTTTGTAGACCCTTACTTTCCACATATTCACATAATATGGAAAGATTATGGAGAACTATGAAGGAGTGGGTGAGAAGGCTGGGTATTTGAGCAGAGATTGTACCCCAGTATATATCACACTTTCTATTTAAAAAATCTACTGATACCCCACTACATGATATTTTTCTTGAGGCAGCACGGTTACCTCTTCTGAGAGCGTGTGAGGGATAAGGCAAGATTTAAGAAAACCTTTAACGGTGGTAACATTTGTAAACACTTAACACAATTTACAAATAAGGAAATATCTATTGGATATCTGTACTATATATTTTCGTTAACACAATGACTATGGATATCCAACCGTTAAATATTACCGCGCAATGCATAAAGCATTGTACATTAAATGATAAATATAATAGTTACAAGAAAAATATAGAAACATGTATATCTTATAATGGCTAGTTATGGACAAATTGGCAGCTTTCATGATACAAAAAAGTTAGCCAATGAATATATCAGAAAATGACATCACTTTCTCCTCAACAATCAAAACCCATTTCTTCTGAAATCTTTGCACTTGGCCACAAACTACATTCAGTGTGTCTGTCCACTGTGTGACGTCGTCTACATGTAAAATATTGATATATAGAAAGCCGGCACACAGTTATGGAAATCACAGATATCTAACGGAATACTAACAAATCGAGGACATATGGCGGTCAAGTATAATAACAGAGCTGCAACAACAGAACGTTAGTCCGTTTTAAACTGGTTTTAACGAGAACTGGGAGATTACACATATTGCATGGAATATAAATATATTAATAAAATGCGTGTAACAAGTCTTCTAGCCTAATATTACAATAACTGCTGTATTAGTGAAAATCATTAACGGTTTGACATAAGTACAATTCCACCTTGTATATTATGGGAAGTAAAACTAAATCACTTATTTCTTGACTTTATTTGCTATTAAGGTTTGTAAACTCATCTGCATGGATCATGTAAACATTAAC
The DNA here is from genome assembly GCF_042767895.1 of Penaeus vannamei. Lineage (NCBI taxonomy): Eukaryota > Metazoa > Arthropoda > Malacostraca > Decapoda > Penaeidae > Penaeus > Penaeus vannamei. The sequence goes on from NC_091582.1 coordinate 7,455,629, forward strand.
GATGGCTTGAAACAGAACAAATGTCACTAGCGGGACTTCGGGTTTCACCTTTTTGTTTTGTGCTAATATTTGTAAACGGGAACTTAATAATATCCCATTATTGCTTGAGCAACAATTAACTTAATTTTCTTAGGTAATTTTCTATATTACCTTCGCCTCCCCGATATCGACGAATTTGGTATCCTTGGATTCCTCTCACTGTCCACATTGCAAATAAATGGTTTTTATTGCGTGGAAACCCCCAAAGTTGGTCCCGATAGCAGGGGAGGGCATTAAAGGTTCCAGGGAAAATGCGGGGTTAAATAACACAATATAACCCAAAGTGAAAATAACCATGGTTATTCACATGACTTTCCATTGCAGGGGGCTGCCGCCCCCCAACCCCCGCCGAGGAAACAAAACCACCACGTATTCACGGCAGGCTAGAGCGTTACACAGTTATTGGCGATCTCGGAGCAGCGGACGTATTACATTTACCTTGTAACATTCCCACTGAATCAGCATACTGACCTTGACATAGTCAACATTGTATACAGATACGATAGTATAATCAGGATGAACAAGGTATACCATGAACAGAAGAGCGGCGGTGACCCGCCCTCGTTGGGTCGACTGGTTTTGCGCCTTTATTAATGCATCTAGTTCGTGTGCGCTCTATCCTGCCGTGAGTATGTGGGGGATATTTTGTGCGCTCGGCGGGGGTTGGGGGCGGCAGCCCCCCTCAGGGAGAGTCTCAGGGGGCATAGCCCCCTACTGTGGAAAGTCATGTGAATAACCATGGTTATTTTTGCTGTGGGTTATATTAGGGTAATTTTCTATATTACACCTGCCGCTCCGACATTGTCGCCCCCTGCTATCGGAGCCAAGTTTGCCGCTAACGGGGGGTTTTCACGCATTAAAACCTGCATATTTGGATTGTAAAGATTGAGAGGAATCCAACGATACCAAAATCGTTGATATCAGAGGCGAAGGTAATATAGAAAATTACCCGCATTTGTATTGTGCGGCAATCATGCTAAAAATAAACCCAGATTCAACCTCAATTGCAGACCGTACTTGCATAGGTGAAACATGTTTCTTTCCCATAGTTTCAACAAAAACAATTTAATTTTTTTTTTTGTTGACTTGTTTTGCTGCGTACATCATTCATTCTAACCAGAAATACAGTGCGAAACCTTGGCTTATACGCCTAAACAACCTTGACGTCGGGAAGTACAAGAATGGAAAAACACTACCATGTTGATACTATGGTAGAAAAACCCACAATGCACAACCTAGCATAAATAACAGTAATATAAAAAAAATGTAGCACGCATAGACTAGTTTGTTAAATTAATACTTCACGGAATTATAAACAAGTTCTTGTAGGTTACGGATACCCAAAGTTTTCGAGTGCCAATCTGGGAGACATTTTCAACTAGGTTTTATTTTTCTTTATTATTTTTCATTTCGTCAAAAGAGCACACTCATACTTAACGATTACAGCACTTTGCTACTATAGTGCACATCACCTAAAACGTGTAAATTTAAAATGAAACGGATGGGTTCGACATCCACAGCGGCAATTCTCACATTTACCGAATCAACATCATAATTTTCATCAGTAAATATCCAATTGTCCAATTATCATCCATCCTTATCTTTCGAATACGATGGAGGCTTGTTGTTTCCAATTGTATATCCGCACACTAATGGCAGCATAACCAGCTTCATATAATCCACGGTATCAAATATTAAAACACTTCCGAACACGTTATTCAGAATACCACCAAACACTCAACTTTCCTTTTCAAAACATTTTTGATCTTATATTTCACAAATCCCTACTGAATCACTACACATACGCATTGTATTCCATTCTTCCGTCGTCAGAGCGACTCAAAATCACTTGAGAAGAATATAATCGCCGTCAACATCGAAAAACATACCGTGCCTGACGCCTTCATGTTTACGGTGTGGCGGCGAAGAGAGATGAGGAACGTCTTGCTGTCTGAGCTCGACGACGTGAATCCAGGGGGCGAGAGAACAGTCTTGTAAAAGGTATAAACAATGACTTGATTTTGTTACTTTTTCAATATTTTAGCCCCATGAGTTAACTGATTTTTGATATGTATATCTTTTAGAAATTTGCATCTTTCATGTAGACTAGATTTTGCGTAATTATTGCGTAAAAACCTGATTTATTTGCGTGCATGTATTGCCGCTGAAACAGTGATTTTTCATATGATAAATTAATAGCATTGTTATAATCACGTATTGAATCAATGAATAAATAACGGAAACGAAATACATGTCAGGATGAAAGTAAATATCATGATAATTCAACTTTCCAATTACTGGAACTCTTACAAAGAAAACTTTCCTTCGTTCAAGGGAAACTATGATAGTTGAGAAATCTTTCGATAATGACATAGATGATAATTGTTCCTACACCACGGCAATACAATGTCTTGGGGAAATTTATTTTTGATATGGCCATTTATAAGATACAATAATTATGAAAAGTTAAAATTGATAACATTTGGTGTAGACAATCTTATGTTTAGATCAGAAGGGGGCAAATAGAGTTGCTTCGGGAAGCGCTGTACAAGCCTCACAAGCTGGTCTGTATAATTTAGAGAATTACAAGATTCATATTTTGACTGATGCGGGCCATCCTCACGTGCTAATAAAAATCTTTCTTTTTTCGCTCAAGCTATCGCGAATACTGTGTTGCAACTCCAAATATTCCTTTTTTATGTCTTCTCTTGTTAGATGCTGCTAACTCAAATCGTTTTCTACAGAATAATAGTCTGTCTGAATAATTTTCCATTCTTTTCCAAGATTGTCCCAACCAGATGAAGGACTTTCGATATATACTCCTTGCTGTAAACCATGGAAGAGCTGCACTTTGCTGTACACTATCCATCTTACTATGAAAACACTCATTTATCCTCATTTTTTTGTTACTCATTCCTTATATCTGGACGCAAGTATTGTTCAAAACACTCAGTCATCTTCATTTCCTTTTACTCATGCCTTATATCTGAACACAAGTATTGTTCAAAACACTCAGTCGTCTTCATTTCTTCTTGTTACTCATTCCTTATATCTGGACGCAAGTATTGTTCACAGCTCTATTACCCTCGACGAGTCCTTTTTATTATCTTTTCATAAACTTTTTTCATGTCATGTATCTTCCGTAATAGTTCCAAGACTTCGACATAATTCTTTAACCTAAGGTCTGGCATAGCACTCCGTTCCCAAGTTCTCGTAGGTCTTAATACTACATTCATTCATAGAATTACCTCTATAAGATCGCTCTTAATTTCGAGCGTATTTTTTAGTCATGACATTTTCGTTTGTCACTATGCAAGCTTGTATCTTTTTACAGAGATAACTTCAGATGCTATATGTATTTTAGATCCATCGCCGTGCAGATTTATGTCATCCGCCAGTTCAACTTATCACTTTCAGTGCAGGAATTAGACCTTATTTTCTAATCCGCAAATATACCTACTTCGTTATTCCACACAGAAAACTCCGCCATTTTTTTTTCTATCTCTCTCATTTTATCTCTTCATATTCTGGTACTTCTTCATTGGTCACACTTTACGGAAACAATTACCTGTCTGTATGTCTGTCTTGTCTATATGTCTGTGTGTATATCTGTTTATCTGTCTGTCTGTCTGTCTGTCTGTCTGTCTGTCTGTCTGTCTGTCTGTCTGTCTGTCTGTCTGTCTGTCTGTCTGTCTGTCTCTCTCTCTCTCTCTCTCTCTCTCCTCTCTCTCCTCTCTCTCTCCTCTCTCTCTCTCCTCTCTCTCTCTCCTCTCTCTCTCTCTCTCTCTCTCTCTCTCTCTCTCTCTCTCCTCTCTCTCTCTCCTCTCTCT
>NC_091582.1:7461997-7474497 GCF_042767895.1 Penaeus vannamei
AACACTGTTTCTGCTCCTTGTACATTTATTTAGAATTTAGATTAATTAGTTCTTTAGTTCTAGATTATCATTAATTTATTCTACAGGCTTGTGGATAAAACATGCAGAATATAGAGAACAGGCAGATGTCCACTTCAAGCACCAAGTCCTCATTGTCAGTGACACAGCTTCAGGCCCTCTTGTGTGGTCTACCCAGCCCTCATTTAATAATCTCATGGGAAATTATTTACGTATTCCATTAGTAAAGGTGAGAATACTGATTATTGTTTTTAACAACAATTATTCTGAAATACAATTCACCATATACTTCAATGCACATGTGAATTGTAGTATATGGTATTTTAAAGTATGATAAGAATTATGTAAGACATGCCATAGATGATAATGATATGAGCAGGTAGTCCATATCAAACTGTAAACTAATTGTAGAAATGAGTTATTTGTAAGTCCAATGATATATTTCCCTGAAGTATATGGCAAATTGTTTTGGATTTTTTTTACACAGTATAAATAATTCCTACATATATAATGTATCAACATTCTTAGTTTTAACAGAAAAGTTATTATCTTTATTTTCTTGTTAGAAGTGAATAACACACAACAGGAGTATGTTTAGTTATCCAGTGTTTAGCTTTTTCTTTTAAAAGAATGATTTATAGACAGAAAGCATCTTTTTATGGTCAGAGCTTAAACATTGATAAAATTTTGGCAGTAAACTTTTATGAATATTAATTTGTTACTTTCTGATTTTCTTTCAGTCATATGAAGAGGATGAAAACCATGACGGTGTGAATGATAGACTAGTCTTCAGCTTGAATATTCCTTTACTGAGCAATGAGTTGGTTTATGGCACCACACTGTTGCTGACATTTGACTACAGACTACATGTAATTATTGTATCATATCTTTGCAAATGAATATAGGGACAGTCTTGTACTGATGACCCTTATTTATTATGTAATGGGATACACATGAATGTTATTTGACAAGTATATAAGAATAGTTTGTATATTTTGCAATAGAGCCAGTAGGGCTTCAACAATTGTAGCAATTAAAGCTTTGGTGTGTAACTTCATACTCATATTTATTCTACATCAAGTGAATAAGAAAAGGAAAATATTTTTTTTCCCCCTGTGTATTTTGGAGTCTTAGCTCTCTTTAACTCTGTCATTCTATACTATAATAATTATTTTTTTTCCACAGCACATGTGTGAGTTGATAATGGAGGGTGCAGGACTGTTTCAGCATACTAGTGGAGTTCCCGTGTCAGCTTTTCATGTCACAACTGACCTAGCCCTGCACCAACGTCAGCCTCTTCCTCCCTCTGGCATACATGCTTTATATAACGCATCCATACTGCCATCATCCGTCTCTGACACAAGAAGCTGGAGATTTCAGGAAATTTTCTCCAGTTACTGGAAAAGAAATAGTAAGGTTTTGTTTCCTTTGTAAACAGATAATTGTAAATAATTGAGGTACTATCGTGGAAATTTGTAGCTATATCTTAAGAAGATATTAATTTATTATAATGCATAATGTAAAAATCATTCATATTCATATTTTGCTTATTAATTTACCTTTACCCTATTTGCTATGAAGGGAAAATTGATCATTTGTTCCTAGTCTAACTTTCTTAAAAAGAATAGAAAAGGTATTGGTCATGTGACATATTGTGATGCAATAATGGAATGTGTGCTATAATTTTTGTACTTTGATTTCTGACGCTAATTACTATTTTCAGTTACGACCAGATTTACCAACTTGTACACCAGCTGGCAGACAGGACAGAGTGATTCATTTACCATAAATTTGGTTGTGCAGTACCCAGAACAAACTGTTTTGTATATTCCTGGGTTTTGGTATGTGCTTAAATGGGCATGGATACAATATTTTGCTGTCTTAGTGATCTTGGCATATGTTATTAGTCTGATTAAGGACTGGGTTTACCAGAACCAGGTTGTGTCAACATGGGTTCAATTCCCTTCAAAGAAAGATGGGTAGAGTTCTGAATAGAAATAGCAAACAAATTTCCATGTTATGTGTACAATTACAATGCAATTATCTAGTCATAATCAGTGATTAAGGGTTTAGAGAGTCAGGTGTTGATGTTAATCCAAGAAGTCATCTTGCCCATTGTCATGTATGTGTCAATTTTTTGTTTATAATCTTATATAATAATACAGAGTTCATAATCTTTATTGATAGAACTGTACCGTGCCTACCGTCCAAAGTGTATATCATTGATTTGTAAAATCTGTACTTTAAAAATTAATTAATTCATAAAAAAAAAAAAAAAATCAGATTAAGTGTGCCTGGAATGGGGATGTCTGTTACCATCATTGTTCTGTAAATGTCTTTCACATGCATAGTCAGATGTATGACTCACTTCCAAGTTGTAGTTGTCTCCCAACTTTGACATATCAGTAAAACAAGACAGTTATGGATATACTATCTTGTGAATGGTAGGACCATATCCCTGATTAAGGTTTTTGCCAATAGAGCTAAAACAGGTGTGCTCTCTAAAATTTGTTTTAACTATATACCGTAATATCTCTTATTGCATTAATAACATCTCAGTAATATCTATATTACCTATCATTTGATGGACACTGGAAGTATGAATGGCTTCTACAAGAGCTTTTTTTTTTTTTTTTTTTTTTTTTTTTTTTTTTTTTTTTTTTTTGTTTTTTTTTTTTTTTTTGAGTAGTTACCAAAGGCAACTCTAGAACCCATTAATGTCAGTGGCACAATACAGCTCCAAAGGAAGTAAGATCAGAGAAAACATGCTTCAATAACCATTGTAAACTTTAATTATTACAACCTAATCACAAACCAAATCACTGGTAAGATATGTGGATGGAAAAGTAAGGAGAATTGTCATGGAGTTGACTTGTTCAATTCATCCTCAAGTTGCAAAAATATATCCATTTCAAATTCATATCTCATTGTATGAAGTTTAAGAACAATCCAAGATCAGTCATGGCTACTATGTTAATATGTTTTTGATACAATTCAGTATGTATCATATTTTGATTCTAAATCCAATATTATATGGTATCAGTGCCTCAGACTATAAACATAAAATACCTTCAAGAATTATTTTATACTTTAAATGACTGTGAAGGATCTGAACGAAGGTAGATTTAATAGTAGTGTATCATTTTGCATGATGGGACTACAAAGAAATATATTTTTGTTATCTTATTTGGGCTGAATGAACTATAATGTCTTTTTTGTCTTTTCATTTGTATTAATGTCTTCTTTTTTCTTCTTACTTGTATTAATGCAATTTTTTCTGTATATCAAATGGATTTTTTTTCCCATGGTAAATATAATACTGGAAAAACATTAATTTTAGACTTTCCTTGAGAGTCACTGAGTTGTAAGTTCTCCTAGCCCACTCAAATCAATATTTTTCTAGACAGAGGAAGGATATAAAGAAGTCTGATGGGTTGAAGGTAACAAAGTGGGTCTAGGTGCCAGTGTTACTGTATCTTGCCAGTATTGTATTTAAATAAACATTTAATTTTTTGTGCAGTATTTATTTTATTAAATATTTGTAAATCAAGTTGTGTTTTGAGACTGTGACCTGAGAATAAAAAGAAAAACTATACAGTCTTTAAATCTGCTGAAACCATCACTCTAACATTATATGAAAGTAATAACGATTACATGGTACATGCAAAGACCTGGTTTTAAATAAAATTAACATACATATCTAACTGTGACCATAACATATTTAGTAAATCTTCTTTCATGTTTATTATAAAGCAGTTTTATTGACTCTGTGGATTTATAGACAAGAGATGCATAACCACATTACAAAATTAGTGCAAAATTCAGCAGAGACAGGCATGCTAGTCTGACAGATTAAGTTACTCTTCAAAAGGTATTTTTTCAATAATCTAAGAGCATTATATATCCAAACAAGAGAAGGTTATTCTTCCATAATGCAACCGAAAACTTAATGTAACTACTGCAATAGTATGCCTTGGAATTTTAGGTTATAATTTTTTGTAGCCTTTTTTACACTGGATATCTAAAAGAATATTTTAACAATATTTACCTTTGCATTTACCAAATATGTTAAAAAATCAAGAAATAAGACAAAAATTCTGATCTAAAGATAAGAATTTATATTGGTTACTATTGACATGATAATCTACACCTCTAAATTCTCTATTTTTTCTGAAATTGTAAAGTATTTAAGATTCTTGTTGTTAACACATTAATGATAGCTTGATCCTTTCTCTTGTTTTTAGAAGATATTAAAAATTAGGAAGAGAAAGGAAGACATATATCTAATTCTTAAATAAGTAAATAAAAAAATCTGCACTTTATAGTAACCAATGTGATTAGGTGATTATTTTTTTGTTATATAAGAAGCTGGTAAAGTGGTCATTCACCCATAATTTTTCTTGTGTATGAGGAATATTAATAAAAAAACAAAGATTATAAATCAATAGACAAAGGCACTCTAGCTACAAGTGTGCCTAAAAATGTCAAATCTTAGTCTTTTAGTTATAGAGAGAAAATTTACAAATTAATGAAATTCACAAAGTGGGTTTCAACAAACTTGCAATGAAATGTGACCCTGCAGGCAGTCTTTTAAACAACATAAACATTTGGCAAATTATATTCTTTACAGATTATTTCCTTTAATTATTAAAGGCAACATGCTAAATCCAAATCCAAATACTGATATTCAGAAATAAAAATCATAACAGTGAAGCTTCAATTATTACTTTATATGCGGATATGTGCATCCAAAGGTATTCTTGCCAAAAATACATCTATTAAGTTTTTTGGTATTCAAAATTTCAACTATAACATAGACATAAATATATTCACATTAATGCAATCTCATGATGGTAGTGCATTCAGGTGAATATATCAGTGGTTATGTTACAGATGAAATTTGGGGGGAAAAAAAAAAAAAAAAAAAAAAAAAAAAAATAATAATAATAAAGTTTTTTCGGGCATTATGTTTGAGAACCCCTTTTGATGGGCATACCTTCATATATGATTGCATTACTGGAAAATCATAACATGTCTAAATGACGTTATAGGACATATATATGAAAAGCACAGAGAATATCATCATAAAAAAATCCTTCTCAACAAAAACAGTGGTGGACAAATATTCTACAACATGATATCAAGAATTTATGAAGTACTAGACTGGTTTGCTTTTTTTCTTTTCATAGACACTGACAAACTTATTATCTGCAACATAGAAGCGAAGAGGTTTATTAGCCCATTCTTCACCGGCTGATTCAATGCCAATCCTTTTTCCAATAACCACCTGACTTTCAGGAATAGATGTGCCAGCCTCTAGCCAAAGAACATTTGATGTTGAGAGATCCAACTTGTTACAGGAATCCTGGAAATTAAATAAGGACACAGTGACATACACATCACTTAATTTTTAGAGTTTATAGTCAGTGTCACTGATAGGAGCAAATATTAAAAATTGTAATAATACTTGTAAATACAATGATAACAATTTCAAACCATATTGTATCACCCTGGATACTATTTCCTTACCTTGGTCATGTCAAGTGCTTGACAAAGTTTAGAGGGGCCATTACAGAGCTGATGTGTTTTTAGAGGAGTTGTGTTCTTTCGTCTCTGGTTCCTCCCAACTGCCATAATTGACATTCCTTCTACTGGCTCCAATGCACGGACCAGCACACAGGATCCATCCCCTTGGTAGCCAAATTAGAATGACATACTTTAGTTCAGGAGCCAATTTATCCAGTACTTATCTTAAATGAACATAAGGTTATGAAAGTAAACAGAAAAAAAAAATTTATATACATATATAAAGGAAAAGAGCATATCAAAAATAATTTTAAATGCTGACATTAAGTCACTGTTTCCTATACATTTTAAAAACATGAAAAGGTTAAGTAATGTTTAACTGTTAAAGTTTATGTACTGCCCACTATAGTCTTTTGTGAATTATATTTCACACAAAAGGCTCCACAAGTGCTCAACCACCAAAGAGTCAATTATTTGGCTCTAGTTACTGCACCTGATTTCCCCATTCCCTGAATTTGCAAGATTTTTTTTTCTAATGCTATTACTCATATGGTTATTGAAATTGTAATTATTATAATGTTATTAAAATATCAATAGCAAAGAAAACAGTAAAAAATATAAAGGAATCTTTCCGGCAATTAAGTAAAGTGTAAACAGGTAAGATATGTAGAACTAGTAATTGACTCCTTGATGACCCAGCAGTTGTGGAGTTACCTCAGTGCAAACACAATCAATAAACTAATATTATATTGGACTTGGCATGTAATCATGCCATGCACATCCAATGGTTAAAAATTAGATGAAACAATAAAAAAACTTTGTGAACATATGTTATGGATGAATGTGAAAGTTAACATGTTGGCAATGCCCTCAAAAAGTTTTATGATGAAATTAGTATCATAAGTAAGTCTATTAACTATTTCATCTGTAAGGGTGATGAATCATATGCATGGTGACACTGTGATATCACATTTAGTTAGTACTCTGATATGATATTATTTTAATGATTTAAAGTCTCTTAAGTCTTCTAATCTTCAAATCTGTTACTATGAAGAGACTGACAGGGAAACTTTCTCAGTAACCCTGAGCTTTTACATGTGATTTTCTTACCTTTATTTATCCTTGACCTTTCTCTTAATTTTTTTTGTAATTCTAGAGTTATTACGCTACTATATCTTCACTTAGGAAAGAAGTTATATTAACTCACTAGCGACTATTATGATGCAGCTGTTACATCTTGTACACCATTTTCTTTGCAGTACTGATTAAAGGCATTTCCATATATTTTGAAAGGAAAATAATAAGAAAATAATCAAACACCCAAAGGAAATATAAAAATTTGGATGATAGAGGGTCCTTCCAGTACTGTATTCTAACTTTGCTCATCTTTTAAGCCCTGTATCTCAAAATGTAAAGCAACATTTCTTATCAATACATTTATGATCAGTGCTTTCAATTTGTTATCATAATATAGCTACTTAAAGGTAATTATTTTATTTTCATGTAAAGAAGAGTCTTTTTTCCCAAATAAAATTTCTGCTTTTGTCACGAAATTAGAAAAAAATTAAATAATCAATACTACACATAAAAAATAAAACTAAGCTCCTGAATGACACTAGAAATCGGTAATAAACCTGTTAAATTTACCTCACATTTTTGTTTAAAGAATAATCTAGTTCTAGCAAAGCTTGAAACTCAATGAAAATGTGGTTTATTTTTGCTATCTTTTTATAAACAATTGTGTATTTTCAAACAACTGATCCTTAATTATTACCTTGAGAGGATACATTAAAGCAAAAGTACATCCCATATATTGGGTACACATAGGCTGTACCCGGCTTCATGTACATGGGCTCATTCCTGGGGGTCCTCTTGTTGTTGTGACTGTGAGATGCCACGTCTTCTCCTCCAAGGTAACTTTCTGTTTCCACAATGACGCCTGATACACGAACACCATCAATCATTCTCACCATAACTTGACCTGTGTTCGGTTCAAAAAGCTTTAGATATACATTTTCATATACACATAAAGGTAAAATAATTATATATTTCATATTAACATGTAATCCATCTATATTTAATCAAATCACATATACCAAAACTCATTTCAATCTAAATCAAAAGAGCCTGAATCAAGCTACTCTAAAATCATGACCACTTTGGACCAGTAACATTCAGTGAAAAAATATCACCTACCTAATAATGCTTTAGCAAGGGTCACACACTCCTGATTGTAAAAACTGTATGTTAACCTTCTCGCAGGCAACACAGATGAAGCTGCTACTTGTGACTGCTGGATACAAGGCTGTTGGTTTTTACTTGTAGATTCATCAGGATCCAAGTTACACACACCATCTGAAGTGCTCTGATTATCTCTGCTTTCCACTGCTGTACTACAGCTGCTCTCATCACCATCACCATCATTTGAATTATTGAAGTATGGGCTAACAGTTGGATCACTTGTTGCAAGGGATAAATCTGTACATAGCTTTTTGGTATGGTGATTCGAAAGCTCTCTCAGTCTTTTAGACATTTTATGATGTTCACAACTTATAATTCTGTGCAAGTCTTGTCCAAAAATTAAGTATTACTTTTCAAATTATTCTTAAATACAAAAATATATAAAATAATAACTACACTTTATCATTTAAAACTAAAACTTCACTAGAGAATGTGTATTAATAAACTTTCTATGTACATTCATAATATCTTTTAGTCTCTTATCACTAACTTTGCTTATTAGTGCTTTTTTTAAAGCACTTATCACATTTATAACTATTTTGGCTATTGCGTGAATGATAGTCACGGGCTATCCATGCACTCATTCGTCCCATGCTCTGAACATAATCCATCATTGAGGCAAACTTCTGAGCACTCTCAATGTAAGCTCTCTTATGATTGTAGGCACTCATAGTGTAGTAGTCCCATTCATAAGGATAACCTGTATAATAGTTCTGCTGCTGCTGGCTCCACTGCGCTCCTCCTTCTCCTCCTGGTGGCTGGAAATTCTGGTAAGCTCCTCCATATGAAGGATAATCTGTCTGTGCATATTGCTGATAACCTGCACTATACATACCATGCATCTGGCTCCAATAATCCCTTTGCTGCTGTTGACTATCATAATATCCATTATAACTTTGCTGGTAATGACAATCAGTGCTTGAGCTACTCTCAAAAGAAGTGTCTGTGCTGGTAGATGTGGGCCTCTTTGTTAGCTTCTTTTGTACCTTTTTAGACTTTGGTTCTCTTCTCATTTCTAAATCTTCTTGTGATTGTTTATGGTGTGACCTTGACTTCTTTACCGTTTGTTTTATTTCTTGAGACTTGAGTACTTTTTCTTTGTTTCCTCTTGAATTACTGGTCTTCTTTGAGGAACACAGTTCTGAGGTAGACTGAGTTGTGCTCTTGGAAGACTGATATAACCCACTGACAGAATCTGTGTTGACTTTACTCTCCCTCTCTGACAACGAACTCTCTGTTACTTTGTCAGCACAATCAGCAGTAAGTGTAATGCCGTTAACTTCATGTGTTGATACAGCTGTTTCTGGGGATAATCCATTTTCATCTGGCTCTAAAAGATTTATATGCTCTGTCAAATCACTGCAAGATTCTTTACAATCATTGCTGTGAGGAAGCAAACTTGGATCTTTTCCTTCAATTAAAGCCTGAAGTGCTTCTTTTATATCAACTTTTGAGGACTTCCAGAATGTATCTATACTTGCAATTTTGTTTTCAAGGTCCTCATTAGTGTCCTCTATGTGGTCACAGAGAACCTTCAGCTCTGATTCAGATGGATTCAGTCTATCAGGCAAGGATGGAATAGTAATTGTTGAAGAAACACTTTCTGTGTCATGTTTCTCTGACAGTTCCTTGTAAATCTCTGCATATGAAAACTTATGAAAGGAAGAGCTTACCTTACTAAGAAGGGCTGAAACGATTTTCAGGTTTTCTGCTTTCTTTTCTATTGCTTTTTTTGCCACTTCTTCAGGATTGCTTTCTTTCTTACATGATAGATCATCATTTATAGTTTCCTTTGTATTCCTTACATCACCCTTTCCATGATCATCTGGTTTATCACTTTTACTTTCCTGTTTTACAATTGTCTTATTCTGCTTGTGACCTTTTTTTCTCACTGACTTATCCTTCAGATTTTCTTTTTCAGATTCATCATGTATTTCTAGTTTTGAATTAGATCTTTTCCCTACTGACTCAGTTATTCTCTCTCCTACATTCCCATTTTGTATACTCTTCATAACTTGTTGGTCTCGTGAAAAGCCTTTTTTCATGCTTACCTCAAGCCATAGATTCAGTTCCTCTTCCCCCAGCATCTCTACTTCCTCCATACCTTCTACCTCTTTACTAGTGATATTGGAGTCCCAGCCCTCTTGAAGTAAATAAGCTTTCACATTGGCAAGCGTCACAATAGCTCTCATAGCTGTCCAGTCATCCCCCTCAGTAGCCAGTGTGATGGCACCTCCTCGAGAACCGAAGCGTCCTGCTCGTCCAACTCGATGTAAGTAAGTGGCCTGATCCCGTGGCATGTCTAGATTTATCACTAGATTGACATGTTCAGAATCTAAACCTCGGGCAGAGAGGTCTGTGGATATAAGGATACGACACTTGTAAGAGCAGAGAGCATCAAGTGCCTGTAAACGATCTCTTTGTGCTTGGCCACCTGTTAGGTATGATACTGGCCATCCAGTTGCTCTTAATTCATTACAAATTGATTCAGCACGTAACTGAGAATTAGTAAAGACAAGGCACTGGTTGAATGTTACCGTTGATAATACTGACAACAACTCAGACATTTTGGTTTGCTGTATTCTATGCGGTTGATGATGGAAGGGAAGCAGCCGTGCAAACTGATTCACACCAAGAAGAGCAGGACAATCTCTCCCAAGGCGAACATGATTTGGAGAACGCATCAGCTCTTCTGCAACTTTTGCAACTTCATCTGTATATGTAGCACTTAATGCTAATATTTGTTTATTCAAAGGGAGTGCTGAGGCTAGACTGGTCACTCCTTTTGTAAACTGACCTGTCAGCAACTGATCAGCTTCATCAAGGACAAGCAGGCGAACATTATCAAGCTTTAGGAGACCAAGTTCAACCAACTGTGCTAAACGTCCTGGTGTGCCCACAGCTATATGACAACAGCTGAGCTTTGCTTTATCCTGTGACAGAGCAATGCCACCTATAAAGGCATAAGCCCTCAACCCTGGTGTTCCAATGCCTATGGAATTGATTACTTGAGTGATCTGCACTGCTATCTCCCTTGTTGGTGCTATGACCAATACTTGAGTGGTTGAGGCTGTAACACTGAGCATCTCCAGAGCAACAACAGTAAATACACATGTCTTGCCTGTTCCACTCTTGGCCTGAACCACAAGGTCAAGCCCACAGCGACCAAGTGGAATAGCAGCGAGTTGGATGGGACTTGGCCTGATAAATCCAGATTTCTTCAGTCCCTCCAACACATGATCAGACAAGTACATACTTGCAAAATCCACATTTTCCTCTACATGTATGTCGTCAGTTCGTTCTCGGTCACTAATAGTGTGTGCTTTTTTTGTTGCCATTGTTAGCTTTGAGTAAAAAGTGACTTTACTACTGGTACACTTACACCATTTGATAACAGCCTTTTCTCACTTGTTCCACTTTCCTGAAAGAAGAACAAATTTTTCTCACACATCATTCTGTATACAGACATGGTAAACTTTTAAGCTATGACAAGCAAGAGCATGTTTTGGGGTAATTTTTCCCTATGTTGAATTACTAAATTTCAAGTACTAGGGTTCATATTTTTTTTTGCAAATTACATACTCTACATGTATAAAGTAGCACTTACATATATAAACATAACTTCTTTTAACTTCTTGATGAGTTCTGGCATGATAAATATCCAGAAGAATAAACAAACTCACAAACCTACAACTATTAATAGTTAATCAATAGCCATCAAAATTATCAAAAACTCAGTCTCCAGAAATTAGAAAACAGTACTCAATAAATCAAAATTCAGATCTACTATTAGTGATAATCAAAGGAATGAGCAAGAATCCATCACTCAATTCTTACTGTGGATTTATTATTGACATCATTCTGCAGCACTGCAGAATGATGTTTTTGTGCTTTACAGATGTAAACATACGATTGGTTCAAAACATCATCGTGATTTGATCATGTGTAATACATTGACATACAATAGTGCCAATAACTTCTAGATTTTAAAATTAAACAGTACATTTCTTATATTTCTCCCTCAACACCAAATGCTTATAGTTACTGTGCAATTTCTGTGTCACATTAAAGCCAGCTGTTATGAGATGCTTTGTATAGTGATACTGTCTAAAAAAAAGTAAAAGGGATACAAATTCTACACATGATAATTCTACATTACCTGAGAAAAAAGTCAAGAATCACCCTGCCATCATGTTAAGTCATTACTAATTATAGACATGGGTATAGTTCCCTTAAACTTGTACCTGTTTCGTTTAATCACAAATGCTCTAAAAGCACTTAATCACCAAGGAATCAATTACTAACATTACTTGATCTCGCTTCTTTACTCCATTCCTTGAATTTCTAAGAAAAAAGGTTTAATAGGTATATGAACATTAATGCTTTAATAAATAATAATTCTAATAGTAGCAATAATGTTTACAAGAATGCTTATACAATGCAACTGTTTTTTTAATTCTAAAAATTCAAGAATGGGGTGTATATATATAGATGTTAGGTAAATCTAGTAACTGCCTCCCTAGTGATCAAGTACATGGAACAGTTTGTGTGGAAAAAAAAAAAAAAGAAAAGAAGGGAAGTAGATAGATAATATACTACAATTATGTCAAGTTGCTAAGAATAACCATGCCATCAATAATCCAGTGGTAGTGATGGTTCATGATTAGAGAGCAAGCGCTGCTGTTTCAGGGCAAATTTCGAAGCTTCTTCCTTAA
>NC_091582.1:7479497-7491997 GCF_042767895.1 Penaeus vannamei
AGGCACCATTCTTAGTCGAGATCACGCAGGGATCACAGAGAGAAGATACTCAGGTGTTCCAAAGCTGATCACAAACTGCTTGGGTAATGCATTCTAGTCACAGCCATAATTTATCTATTTTCCACTGTTTGAAAAGCACCCAGTCTTTCGGTTATGAGGTTACCGACGGGAAGACATTACCCACAGGAAGGAAAACGGGTCTATGAGAAGCATCATGTAACACAGAGACGGCTTATGATTTGTTTTATGACAGAATAATCCAAAATCATGCACCAAAATTATATATCAACAAGGAATAGTAAATATCTAATATCACAACCAAAACAATGAATATGATAATCTATGAACAAAATATTACCAAGTAAGTTCATACTATTACCAAATGCCTTGTTGAAAATTTAATCATCCAGCCAGGAAATGCAGATTTCTCCCTTATTTTCCCTCTGCTCATTTGTCAACTCCAATGAAGAGAATTGTTCCTCATAAATCCATAGGTTATATCGTTTGTGACTGTTATCTTTGGAGAGGCTACGTCACTCTGTATCCATCTATTTTTCAGAACAGTTTGTAAATGCAAAAAGGCCAATCTCCTCCCCCAAGATCTCTAGATCATACAAAGTGTGCAGAACAAATTGAATGGTCATGACAGCGTTTGGCAGGGTGGTCAAAACGCGTCGCAATATTGGTATAGGACTTACAGCAGCATCCGGGGGGTGGGGGGTGTAGTACTGTGCTGATACTACATTAAAGTCAACGATGAAGGCTAGTCAGAGAGATGGAAAATGTTATCAAGGGAGGTGAGGCTGGACAAGAGGAGGATTGCCAGTGAATGGTTAATGGTTAATGGTTAAGATAAATGTGCTAGACATCTAAGGTCATATAGCACTATAGGAAAGTATAGTAAAGAGGGATGTCAGGTGACAGTTGTAATGTGTCAACTATCTAGAATATTGTTGAGAGGTTGAGGATGAGGGAAAAGATTATGGTGGTTTAGGTAAGGGAGTTAGATCAAGTGAAGGATATTTATGTGTCTGAGGAAGGAGAACAGGTTGTCGAGGCAGAAACTGTGAGATTCTGTAAGGATGTCTGATATGTTGGGAGGTCGGTGAAGGGAGGATAGGTGTGGAAAAGCAGAGGCACGTGCTGTATTAAAACGTGGACAGGACAAGAGAATGTGTGGGACTGAAATAGGGATGTTACATAGAGGACATAGGGGCGGGTCTGAGCGTGACATCAGATAGGCATGTGTTAGGCGAGTGTGGCCAATACGTAATCGTGCGAGGGCAGTCTCCCAACGTCTGTTCTTGTGAAATGGAGCTGACCAAGAGGAGATTGATGGTTTTACGGTATGTAATTTATTGTTGTGGAGTCTTGACCAAAAAGATTGCCATCGGGTATACAAGAAAGTCTTAAAGTGGGGGTAGTAATCTGTAGCTGGAATATGTGAGAAGCGTTGTTGAGGTGATGAGGACATTGCGGCATATCGTGCAAGAGTATCTGCCTGTTCATTGCCAGGGATTCCAACATGGCTGGGTACCCAGCAAAATCTGACAGATTTGTGATGTGTGGATAGATAGAACAACCAGTTCTGGATCTTACAGACAAGGGGATTGGTCGAGTGTATTGACTTTATGAGGGTTAAAGAATTACGGGAGTCAGTAAAAATAGTAAAAGAGGAAGAGGTGGATGAATATATGCGTCTTAAGGCAAAAAGGAGTGCATATAGTTCTGTAGTAAGGACACTAGATTCAGGAGGGAGGGTGTATTTGAAAGTGCAATTTGGGAATGTTACTGCGAATCCAGCTCCTGAGATGGATTTGGAACCGTCAGTGTAAACATGAATGCTGGAGGAATGAATGGAGACATGGTCAAGGAAATGAGCGAGAAGGATAGAGGGGGGAATATCTGATTTTGGTGGGTCAGGGAAAACTGAGGAGCAAATACAGGGGTTAGGTATAAGCCATGGAGGAATGGAATGGACAGACAGTGGGAGAGGTCGGAGATGAGGGAAGGGGGAATGGGAGAGGAGGGTATCCATGCGTACGGGGAGAGGAGTTGGTAAACGTGGAGAAGAGGTAAAGGTATGAAGTAAGGATTGTGGAATAGTTAGTTTGGTAAGGGAAAATTGGTGAAATCGAGCATAGCATCGGAGAGAGAGAAGGGCTCGACGTCGAGAGAGGGACGGCATGCCTGATTCAGTATATAGGCTCTCAACTGGAGAGGAGCGGAAGGCGCCTAGGGCTAAGCGGAGACCGCTGTGGTGGACTGTATCAAGGTGAGCAAGAAGAGAAGTTGAGGCAGAGGAGTAGATATGGCATCCATAATCTAGAGTGGAGAGAATCAAAGTAACATGAAGATGGAGGAGAGTTTTGCGATCTGAGCCCCAGGAGATATGTGAAAGCGTTTGTAAGATTCGGAGGCGACGTTGAGCTTTTTCTTTGATATACAAGATATGGTCTCGCCAGGACAACTTGGAATCAAATATAACGCCTAGGAATTTGCCAGAAGACCGGTATTGGAGTGGAGCATTATATAAGAAGAGTGGGGGTTTGGGGACCGTACGTAAGCGAGAGAAAAGGATGGGGAAAGATTTAGAGGTAGAGAAGCGAAAGCGAAAGTTACTGATGTTATTGCAGACTGAAGGAATTGACAGAGATCTGGTATGGATGTGCCAGATGCATAGATGGTTAAGTCATCAACATATAGTGATGCTCTGGCTCCTGGTGGTAGGACTGAGACTATGTCATTTACAGCAAGAAGGAATAAAGTGGTACTAAGCACACTTCCTTGTGGGACTCCTTCGAATTGAGGAAAGGATGATGAAGTGGAAGAGGCAATCTTGACCTGGAAAGTACGTTTAGAAAGGAAGGATTTAATGAAAACACCCATGTTTCCACGTAAACCTAGGGAGGACAATTGTTGGAGGATATGGTATCGCCATGTGGTGTCATATGCCTTTTTCTAGATCAAAGAAAATGGCTAATACGGATTCATGGCGTGCAAATGCCGATGTAATGTATGTCTCAAAATGGGCAAGTGGGTCTGCTGTACTTCGGGCACGTCGGAAACCAAACTGGGAAGGGGAAAGGAGATTATGAGACTCTAGGTACCACATTAAACGGAAGTTAACCATTCGTTCTAGTAGTTTACACAAGCAGCTAGTTAGAGCTATGGGGCGGTAATCTTGGGGTAGGGTACCTGATTTATTGGGTTTTAAGAAAGGTAGGATGAGAGCATCTCGCCAATGAGAAGGAAAATTTCCTGTCGTCCATATGTGGTTGAAAATAGTTAAAAGGAAGGATAGAGAGGAAGATGGGAGGTGTCGGAGCATACGATAGTGAATGCCATCAGGGCCTTCATGAGTGTTGCGGCACGACTGTAATGCAGCGTTGAGTTCAGAAGAAGAAAAAGGGGCATTATAGGACTCATCAGAGGATAGGGTGAAGGTAATAGGGGTGCGCTCCTTGATGGTTTTAATGGAAGAAAAGTGTGGGGAAAGGTGAGAGCCACTACTGACCTGGCTGAAATAGTTGCCCAGTTCATTAGCTACTTCTACAGGCTCAGAGATGAGAATATCTCGAATATGGAGGACGGGTGCAGGATGGGGGGGATGTTTGCCTGATAGTTTATGGATCCGTCGCCAAACAGCTGAAATAGATGTAGAAGATGTAATTGAGGAAACATAATTTTGCCAGCTATTTGTTTTGCTGTCTTTAATTGTACGGCGAAGATGGGCAGATGCTCTTTTAAAGGAAATAAGGGCTGATAGCTGGTGAGGGGTGCCTCGTTTGTAGCGATAGCTGTTCCAGGCTGCTCGTTTTAAGCGGAGCGCTTTGGAGCAATCAGAATTCCACCATGGAACACATTTAGAAGTATAGGGTCTTGAAGTTCGAGGAATGGCTGTATAGGCAGCTCTTAGGATCGTTGTTGTAAAACAATGTAGCATATCTGAAATGGACAGTAAGGGGGGTGGAGGGATAGGTATAGTAGAGAGTGAAGTGAAAGTATGCCAGTCAGCTCTATCGAAGCACCAGCGTGGAGGATTAGGAAGAGGTACATATGAAGTAGGAGAAAGAAGTATTGGGAAGTGGTCACTATAGGGGAAGTGGTCTAGAACTGACCAATGGAAATCTAGATGTAAAGTAGGAGAGCATAGAGAGAGGTCAAGGCATGAAAAGGATTGTGTGCGCATGTCAAAGTGTGTGGGGCGATCTGAATTAAGAATAATTAGGTTATTTGTGAAGAGGAAGCGTTCTAGAGATCGGCCTCGGGAGTTGGTGGTAGAGTCACCCCACAGAGTGTGGCGGCAGTTGAAATCACCAACTATGAGGAAAGGTGGTTGGAGTTGGGAAATTAGAGTGTCAAAGGCAGTAAAGTCAATGGGATGGGATGGGGAGAAATAAACTGAAATCACTGTGATCCAGCGGCGAAGAAAGATGCGAATAGCTGTGCACGGGACCGAAGTTTGTATGGGAGGTATGACATAAGGTGTTTTATGATGGATAAGTATAGACGAGACATAAAGGGAGTGTGGGGAAGAGATAAAATGGTAATTAGGAATTGGAATAGGAGGGTGTGTGAGGAAAGTCTCTTGGAGGCAGATAATAGATGGATTATAAGAAGCAAGGATATGACGTAGGTCTAATCTATGAGAGCGGAAACCGCGAATATTCCAATGTAGGAGAGCTATATCCTAGTTGATTTATGAATGATAACACATTTACGTGTTGGGGAATTTGAAGGGGAAGGAGCTAGGGGGTGTAAAGGAGGGATATTAGGAGGTAGGGAGTCTGGAGAAGGGCATTGTTGTGCCATGAGTGATTCTCGTGTGTATCCTGGAGGGAGTGCAAAGGATAGAGGGGATGGAGGGAGGGAGAATGTGCCTATAGTTGGGGTTGAAGGGGGTGGGTTGTGTTGGGAGGGAGTAGATGTGTGGGGAGTGCTAGTGTTAGGAGGATGAATATCAGAAGGATGGATAGTTGGAGTTGAAGGGGATGTGTTGTCTTGGGAGGGATTAGGAGGAAAGGGTGTAGGGGTGTTGTGAGTAAGAGGGGGATGCATATCAGGAGGATGGGTATTGGGAGGATGGATATCAGTGGTGGTTGGGATTGAGGGGGTTAGGTTGTGTTGGGAGGGAGTAGGAGGAAGGGGTGTAGGGGGAATATTAGTAGGAGGGTTATGAATATCGGCAGCCACTTCAAGTGTGGAAGGAGCATGAGTTATGGGATTTTGTGTCTCAAGCATATAGCTTTGAATGTCATCCATTGTTTCTGCAGTGGAGTTTGTTGGAGAGTTTTGTGAGAAGGTAATTGTTTCTGCAATGGAATTGGTTGGAGAGTTTTGTGGAATAAAGGTTTTCTTATGAGGGGGGGAAGAGGAGACTGGTGTCTCAGGAACAAAGGTATAGGTAGGTGGAGGTGATTGTGCTGTAGGGGAAGAAGGGTTAGAACGTTTAGTCTGTCTACTGCGGGTAGTGCGGGGAGGGAGAGGGGTTGGTGTTGGGGCTGTAGTTGAGATAGGAGCTGTGGTTGAGATTGGGGTGTCTGGGTTTAGAGTGGCAAAGGAATTGGTCTGAGGGATGTAGAATGTAGAAGTGGAAATGGGGACATTTTTGGGTGGAGGGGGAAGGGCTGAGCGAACGATGTTGCTAGAATATGGAGTATGAGAGAAACCTTGTCGACGTGCTTCCTGTCTGGCTTCACGTAAAGTGAGACCATTTTTGTATCTGAGAGTTGCTACCTCAGATTCAAATTTGTAAGTGGGACAGCCTCTATAAAATACATTATGGGGGCCGCCGCAGTTAGCACATGTTCGTGTTTGTGCTGAGCAGTTTGATCGATTATGACCAGGTTGGGCACATATGGGGCATCGGTCTGTGGAACGGCAATGTTTGGCAGGATGTCCAAAGCGCCAACAGTTTTGACATTGACGTGGAGGGGGTTGGTATGGTCGAACAGGGAGGGATTGTCCACCAATGTAGATACGTAAGGGAAGGTCATGTGTACAGAAGGTAATTTTGGCCATATTGGTTGGATTCTTTCGTTGACCTTTAGGAGGAATGGTGTAGCAATGTACTGATTTCACATATTGGTCTTTGAGGCATCCTAATAAGTCTTCTCCACAGTCTGACCAATCTTTGGTATCGACTGGGCAGTTTGCTGGGGAGAGAGAGACGGTTCCGGTACAGGTATTAAGGGTTGCATGAGGTTCTGCAGGAATGGGGTTGCCAGAATGATCAGTTAAATTTGACAGTGCTATAGATTCAGTTTCTGATCTGACTGTTACCAGACGGGAGCGATCGCGTCTGGTATAGAAAGGGACTCTACCTACTTGTTTTTGGAGGCATTGTTGAAAGAGAAGAGTGTTGCCTGAGTAAGGAGCTGTAGCAGGGATCACGAAAAATCGGTCCCATTTAGCTGGGCTAAACAGAGTATTTAAGATATCTGTAGGGTTGGTGGTGGTGGATAGTCGGGGACGTGTGGAAGAGGGAGTATTACGGAATGATGGAGAATAAGGTTGCAAGGTAGTAATAAGGGAGGATTGGTTGTTTGATGAAGGTTGCAGGGGTGGAGTTGAATTTGAGGAAGTTGGGTGGGTAGGAATGTCTTCTGGAGATTGATTCTCTGCTTGGGTGGGTAATGCACTAGTAGGCATTGAGGAGTGGGCAGTAGTTTCAGTGTTCGGAGCCGTGGTCAAAGGAGAGCCTGGGTTGGGGCTATTTGATAAAGGGGCTAGCCTCATAGCCTCTAATAAAGGGATTACATTCTCATTACTGGTCATGGGGAACCTGGATTATGTAAATAGGCCTATTCGGTCCACCTCCTTTCGCTACTGAAGGTAAGGGCTAGATTAGTCAGGAGTACCGTGCCCATAGTTCCCGCTGGCCGTTCAGGACTGGCACTAGGTCAGCCTTTCATCCTCTCAGCACGGCTCTCACACCTTAGGAAGTAGATAGCAGAAGGGGATGGAGAAGAGACGGAAACAAAAGCTGGAGAAAAAAAAAGACCATGCAAAATTAGTTGAGTCGAGGGCTGAGGCCCTAGGCAGGGGAGATCCCTGTATTGGGTCTCAGTCTTCGTCTCCTAAGCCCCCCCACGACAACAACGGGCAAGGGATTGGGGGGGGATTGCCAGTGAAGTCAATCACGGTAGATAACGCATAAGCTTGTCTGATTATTTTTGGGGACATTGCTGGAAGAGGAGGGTATTATCAGAGATTAGGGGAAATCACAAAGAATCAAGCTGTACTAAAGGGAGTTCTTACAAAGTTTGTAGAGATGGAAGTATTAGAAGGACGACAAATGGTGTAGAGTGAGGTAGTACTGCAGGGAGGGCAATATGGAGAAATAATAGTAATAAGAGAGGTGGTGAAGAAGACTGCAGGAGATTAAGAAGAGGGTGTTGGGAGAGAGGAAGGAATGTATTATGAAGCTTGAGTAGGGTGGATGATCCGGAATGGATCAAGTTGACAGCATGCATTGAGTAGGGAGTAGCAGTAGCAGCGGTCAGGTATTATAAGTGTTATTGGCCGGAGACATGGTCAAAACAGAGGCAGGGGTCGAGAAACCAGAAAAATCGAATTTAGATAAGCTAATTGATAAACGGACAAGCGTCAGTGATCCTAATGAGTACAAAATTCTCATCATTGGCCATCGTGGGCCTGAAATGCGTGGGGAAGAGAATGGTTAATGGTTAAAAGCGAAATAAATGTGCTAGACATCTCAGGTCATATTGCACTATAGGAAGGTATAGTAAAGGGAGATGTCAGTTGATAGTTGCTATGCGTGAACTATCTAGAGTAATGTTGGAAAGTTGAAGATGGGTAAGGGGGTTGATTAGGGAAAGAGTTATGGTGGTTTAGGTAAGGGAATTAGATCAAGTGAAGGATATTTATGCGTATGAAGAAGGAGAACAGGTTGTTACAAGAAGCAAGGATATGACATAGGTGTGGTCTGTGAGAACGGAAACCGTGAATATTCCAATGTAGGAGAGCTATATCTTAGTTATTTTATGAGTGAACGCGCCGGTACGTGTTGGGGAATCTGGGGGGAAAGGAGCTAGGGGGTACTGTGACATGAGTGATTCCCGTGTTTATCCGGGAGGGAATGGAAAGGATAGAGGGGATGGAGGAAGGGAGAATGTGCGTATAGTTGGAGTTGAAGGGGGTGGGCTGTGTTGGGAGGGAGTAGGAGGAAGTGGTGGGGGGGGGGATATTAGTGGTAGGAGGATGGATATCGGAAGGTTGGATAGTTGGAGTTGATGAGGATGTGTTGTCTTGGGAGGGATTAGGAGAAAGGAGTGTAGGGGTGCTATGAGTAAGACGGGGATGGATATCAGTGGTGGACGGAATTGAGGGGGTTAGGTTGTGTTGAGAGGGAGTAAGAGGAAGGGGTGTAGGGGGAATATGAGTAGGAGGGGGATGGATTTCAGGAGGATGGGTATCGGAAGGATGGATATCGGTGGTGGTCGGAATTTAGGGGGTTAGGTTGTGTTGAGAGGGAGTAGGAGGAATATGAGTAGGAGGGGGATGGATATCGGCAATCACTTCATTTGTGGAGGGAGCATGGGTTATGGAATTTTGTTTCAAGCATATAATTTTGAATGTCTTACAAAGTTTCTGCAGTGGAGTTAGTTGGAGAGTTTTGTGGGACAAAGGTTTTCTTACGAGGGGGGGGGGGAGAGGAGACTGGTGTCTGAGGAGTAAAGGTAAAGGTAGGTGGAGGTGAGTGTGCGGTGGGGGAAGGGGTGGAACGTTTAGTCTGTCGACTGCGGGTAGTACGGTGAGGGAGAGGGAATGGTGTTGGGGCTGTAGTTGAGATTGGAGTGTCTGGATTTAGAGTGGCAAAAGAATTTGACTGGGGGAGGTTGAATGTAGAAGTGGAAGTGGGGAAGTAAGTAGGTATATGGGAGGGTGTAGGAACATCTTGAGGTGGAGGGGAGGGGCAGAGCGAGCGACATTACTAGAGTAGGGAGTATAAGAGAAACCTTGTCGGCGTGCTTCATGTCTGGCTTCACATAGAGTGAGACCATTTTTATATCTGAGAGTTGCTACCTTAGACTCAAGATTGTAAGTGGGACAGCCTCTATAAAATACATTATGGGGGTCGCCGCAGTTAGCACATGTGCGTGTTTGTTCAGGGCAGTTTGATCTGTTAGGACTGGGTTGGGCACAGAGGGGGCATCGGTCTGTGGAACGGCAGTGTTTGGCAGGATGCCCAAATCGTCAACAATTTTGCCATTTACGGGGAGGAGGTTGGTATGGTCGAACAGGGAGGGATTATCCACCAATATAGATACGAAAGGGAAGGTCATGTGTACTGAAAGTAATTTTGGCAATGTTGGTGGGTTTCTTTCGATGACCTCTAGGAGGAATGGAGTAGCGATGTACTGATATCACGCCCTGGTCTTTCAGGCAGCCGAGCAAGTCTTCTCCACAATCTGACCAATCTTTGGTATCGACTGGGCGGTTTGCTGGGGCGATAGAGACAGTTCCGGTACAAGTAGTAAGAGTTGGATGAGGTTCTGCAGGAATGGGGTTGCCAGAGAGATCAGTTAGTTTTGATAACGCTATAGTTTCAGCTTCAGATCCGACTGTTACGAGACGGGAGCGATCGCGTCGGGTACGGAAAGGGACTCTGCCTACATGTTTTAGGAGACATTGTTGAAAAAGAAGAGTGTTGCCTGAGTAAGGAGCTGTAGGGGGGGTCACGAAAAATCGGTCCCATTTAGCTGGGATAAATAGAGTAGTTAAGATATTTGTAGGGTTGGTGGTGGTAGAAGGACGGTGACGTATGGAAGCGGGAGTGTTGTTGAGAGGGTAGTATTACGAAGAGATGGAGAATAAGGCTGTAAGGTAGTAATAAGGGAGGTTGGGGTGTTTGATGAAGGTTGTAGGGGTAGAGTTGATGAATTTGAGGAAGTTGGGAGGGTAGGAATGTCTCCTGGAGATTGAGTCTCTGCCTGGGTGGGTAATGCACTAGTAGGCATTGAGGAGTGGGTAGTAATTTCAGTGTTCGGAGTCGTGGTCAAAGGAGAGCCTGGGGACGGGGAGCCGGTGGGGCTATTTGATGAAGGGGCAAGCCTCATTGCCCCTAATAGGAGTATTACATCTTCATTATTGGCCATGGGAAACCTTGATTATGTAAAGGGAAATAAACAGTCCACCCCCAGTGCTCTGTACGGGGGTAAAAGGGCTAGACAACTACATCGGGAGTACCGTGCCCATAGTTCCGTTCAGGACTGGCACAAGGTCAGCCGTTCATCCTTTCAGCACGGCTCTTTCACCTTAGGAAGCAGATAGTAGAAGGGGTTGGAGAAGGGACGGAAACAAAAGAGCAGGATTCTGTAGAGAACAGGTGTCTGATTTTATAGAAAAGTAAAGACAAAAGCAAGAGCCGCTACTGACCTGGCTAAAAAAGGTGCCTTCTTCACTTTGCCAGCTGCTTTTTTTTTTTTTTTTTTTTATACTGAATTCCGGATTGTATGAAAGACAGACAGAACAGACAGAAAACACAGACAGACAGACACACACACACGCACACACACACGCACATGCATGCACACACACACACACACACACACACACACACACACACACACACACACACACACACACTCTCTCTCTCTCTCTCTCACTCAATTACTCAATCAGCCTCTCTCTCACTGACTGACTGACTCTCTCTCTCTCACCCTTGTTTGGTAGCATAGTGAAGTTGACAGCATAATTTTTTTGTGTGTGTATCAAGCCTTGGTAGTTACACAGCCACTTAGTGGAAGAGATGCCAATATTTGTAGTTTCCCACGTTCTAGAGTATGCCACTTTAAGGGGACCGTCTCAGATAAGGGGGGACAAGGGGTCAAACTGAGTCAGCTAGCGTATAGTATAGGTACATGGATGAGGAAACTACCAAACGAGTATTAACCGCCTGTTATGGCTCGTTGTCTTGCAGCCGACGCGAGACTCCCTCAGCACCTGGGGGGGTACGTCCCTAATGAGCACCCAGGTACACCTATGTGGACTTCTGCTTGCTGTAATCATGCATACGTGAATGTTCAAGGAACACTTTTATACCAATATCAAAAAATTATATCACCGTGATTTATGACGAAATATATTGTAAAATATATGTAAAAAAACACATAAGTTTTGTGTCCTTTTACAAACGAAATATGCTTCAATTGAGACCCTGGTAATATGTTTTAGTTTACGAGTACGAGGTAATATGTACGTATATCACATACGAAGCACTAATGTTTAAAAATAGCCTTATTAGTAAGGATTAAAATATTTCCGTTACATTTCCCTTAACGGTCGGTACATCACAGCATAGGGAAATTTGAATTAATTTGAAATTGGTAGTTACCGTTGTAAGAACCAATTCAATACGACTGTTACCTAATTGTCAGATTTTTCAACTTCGGATGTATAAGCGAGATACAGATTTTTCATATTGATGATAATACTCAGTAATACCTGCTCTGAAATAAAAACTATATGGAATGTTGAGCTCGGTTGTTTGCGCACTCTTCGTCTGGCGTTCAAAAAGCTATCGCATTGTGTTCCCGATAAAAAATAATATGTTTAGACTTTACCGTGTCTTGGGTACCATAAATTCGCAAATATCCCACAACACCTAGGCGTCTGCATGATTTTATGCACTTCTTAGTAAAGATAATGGGTGCAAATGGCTAATCATAAACTCTACACTTGTTCTCCTTTGCAATCTGTTAATATTGACAATTATCGAAGAAAATGATATGAGAGGGATAACTAATATATTTTATTATTTAGATATGAAAGTCAATGTAGGCCTACTAAATGAGGATGATTAATCTTCTAACTTTATGTGCGTGCGTTCATGTACATATGTTCCTCCTCGAAAATTATAAACACCCAGTGACCCCCCCCCCCCCCCGCCTGTGTGAAGCATGAGAAAAATTCATCGACTTCCATAAGTTCTCGAATTCAATGCACTAAATTCATATGCTTTTAAAATTCTCAAAATTGAACCACCATGTTGTATTCATGCTAGGACTTTATAATTAGGTTGATTTTGTACTAATGTTGCCATCCACAGTTCCCCATTTCTTAAAAAAAAAAAAAAAAAAATAATAATAATAATAAAAAAAATAAATAAAAATAAATAAAAAAAAGGTTTTTATCTGGTTTAGATTAGTTGTTTCTATGGTAAAATGCATTTATTAAACTTTTCAGATGAAAATACTTTTATGAATGAACAGAAAAAAAATTACATTTTACAGAATAGTGTTCCTATTGAAAACGAAAATTCCTATTGACTTGGTAATTACTGGATTGCAAAGTACATTAAATAAGCATTTTTTGATATATAATATCATTAGATTCAGAGAAAAATAACCGAGATAATGAACTTTGGCACGGTGCCAAATACAATACGCCGTATCTCAGTTATTTTTTGTTGAACCTTTGGTACATTCTGTCTCGTAATTTTCATGCAATTCAAATGCAGTTTGTTGCTTTCA
>NC_091582.1:7559302-7561802 GCF_042767895.1 Penaeus vannamei
CTGCGGGCATGGACATCAGCGGAAGGGAAGAGAATGCGGGCAGCTTTCCAGTCCATCTGATGGCCAGTGTCCCACTGATGGCAGAAGAGGGCGTTGTTGGTATGTCCCCTGGATACAGCGTACTTATGCTGAGACAGACGCTTAGTAAGACTGGCGCCTGTTTCACCAAAATACTGCTTATCACAGGAGGCACACGGAACAGCATAGGTGCCCACCTTCGAGGTAGAGGGAGGGCAGGTGTGAACCAGGTTCCGACGGAGGGTATTCACCTGGCGAAGGGAGAGTCTGCAGTTGAGAGACTGCAGGGGCCGACGGAGGGAGTAGATCTCCTCAGTGTAAGGCAGGCTGAGGACAGGCAGGTGAGGAGACTCATTGGGAGGGGAGTCATGGTAGAAGGTACGTCGCGCCCTGGATAACGCGACGTCTAGGACATGGCGAGGATAGCCCAGTTTGGAGAACGAACGACGCAGGAAGTCGATCTCTCCATCCAGGTGCTGGGGGTCACAGATGCGGAGGGCACGCAGAAACAGCGAGGTGGCAACCCCTCTCTTCACATGTAGTGGATGGTACGAGAAGAAGTGTATGTACATACCACTGTGCATAGGCTTCCTGTATATAGAAAAGGAGAAATGATCAGCAGAGCGATGGACAAGAGTGTCCAAGAAAGGGAGCTTGTCGTCAACCTCCCATTCCACCTTGATGGATGGAGAGAGAGAATTCAGCTGCGACAGGAAATCAGGAAACAGGGCAGGTTCATGGGGCCAGAGAGCGAAGACGTCATCTACATATCTCAGCCACATGGAAGGACGAGGGGAGATGGAAAGGGAGGAGCTCCGACTCGAAGAACTCCATGTACAGGTTAGCCAGAACAGGGGAGAGAGGAGAGCCCATGGCAACACCGAACGTCTGTGAGTAGAAACGACCCTCAAAGGAGAAGGAATTCGACTCCACACACAGACGAATCAGCTGGAGGAAGACTTCAGTGGGAAGAGGAAGACGAGGATCCTCGGCAGGGAGCTTCCTCTGAAGGAAAGCGAGGACGTCATCAAGCGGGACCTTGGTGAACAGGGAGTCGACATCCAGGCTCAGCATGGACGCCGGCGGGACACCGCGGACACGAGAGATGAAGTCCTGTGAATGGCGAAGGTGAGCAGGAGAGAAGGTGCCGAGAATGGGAGTGAGAGACTTAGCCAGCCAAGCCGCCAGAGGATGCGTCACCGATCCCCGGGAGGAGATGATGGGGCGTAGAGGCACGGCCAGCTTATGGGTTTTAGGAAGCCCATAGAAATGAGGGAGGCGAGGGTTAACGACCTTGAACCTCTGGTAAAGGTTCGCCTCCGGGAAACAGGCTGCAAGCTCTCTCAGACGACGGTGGAAAGTGGCAGCAATGCGTTCCCGCGGGTCACTGGTCAGGGGGGCATAGGTGGAGGCGTCACCTAACAGGTCCTGGGCCTTCTGCAGGTAGGAGGCTTGGTCGAGGACCACCACCGAGTTACCTTTATCAGAAGGCAAAATGGTGACATCCTCCCTGCGCAGGCTGTGAAGGGCCTCACGGTAACGCCTGGGGATAGAAGGATTAGGGTGAAGGCGAGACTCGAGGGCCGGAAGGAAGGCCCCACGAAGGAGAGAGACATCAGGCAAGGAGTTCCTATGAGCGGAGATGAACCGGTCAAAGGAAGAAATGATGTCAATAGAGGTAAGGGGAAGAGGGCGGAGAGCAAAGGAAAGACCGAAGCCAAGGAGTTGTAGTTGGTGAGGGGTCAAGGACAGGGAGGAAAGGTTGGTAACCGCGTCGGTGAGGGAGAAGCGGGACCAGGGACTACGGGAGGTGAGGTTGGAGAGTTTCTGGGAAAGGGAGCAGGCATGGGTGGTGGAGAGGAAACGGGAAGAATCGTGGGCCACGTCAGCTAGGAGCTGGAAGACATGGCCGGGGAGTCGTTCCTTCAGGAGGTCGGAACGAACCCGCGAGCGATAGTAGGAAAGCTCGACATCCCTCTTACCAGCGCGGATCCGTTCAAGGAGGAGGGAGCGAGCATAATCAGGAAAAGGAGATCCTCCATCCGAGTGCTTCAAGAGGTTGCCGATCGAGGAAGGGAGCACCTGCTCCTCGAGGCAGTCTCGGAGGAAACGCAGTTGATTCTTCCGTCGGGCCGTGGCGATGACGGAATCCTCGAAAGCGCGAAAGGCAGGAACCAGGTCGGGGAAGGAGGCAAACAGGAACGAGAGAAGATTTCGTTTAACCGTGGGGTCCATGATGCAACGAAAAACACAATACCGTGTTGATAATATGGAAGAAAAACCCACAATGTACAAACTAGATTTATTGATGAAAGTGAGACAACAGTTCCGGAATCGTCCTCGATTCCATCTTCGGGTCTGAAGAGGCAAGGGAGACGAAGCGGTATAAGAGGGAAAGGAGGCGAAGCACTCGGGAACTACGGGGCAGGAGAGGACAGGAGAACGGAAGCGAAGGGAGGTCAGATCAGGTCGAAGGATCAGG
>NC_091582.1:7583895-7596395 GCF_042767895.1 Penaeus vannamei
TTACCCTAATATAACCCACAGCAAAAATAACCATGGTTATTCACATGACTTTCCACAGTAGGGGGCTATGCCCCCTGAGACTCTCCCTGAGGGGGGCTGCCGCCCCCAACCCCCGCCGAGCGCACAAAATATCCCCCACATACTCACGGCAGGATAGAGCGCACACGAACTAGATGCATTAATAAAGGCGCAAAACCAGTCGACCCAACGAGGGCGGGTCACCGCCGCTCTTCTGTTCATGGTATACCTTGTTCATCCTGATTGTAAAAAATGAAGGACAATATTAGAGTACGTAAACTCATCAGGTAATTATAATGAAAACCGGAGAGCAGAATTTATTGCGCGTGCCATCTCTTGATTGGGTTATCAAGAGTAAATCAAATGAAAGTATGAAATAAAGTACCTAACGGTTTAAACTTCGAAAACGGAACTTATTTTGCGGCTTCATATAATAATTTTGAACCTGAAGTGTTTCAAGAGGTGACATCGTTAAAAAAATATTCTTCGTATATATGCAATTCAAGCTCACTAACACTGTATCTTAACAAAAAAAGATCAATAAATTATAAGTAAGTACTCAGCTATCTAGGTCGTGTTGAACCTTTTGAACATTTAAATTCGCTTCAATTTACTAGAAAGAAGCCGACATCGAGAAACAAACTGTACTGTACTGAAGAAATATCTTAAAACACATCTAAAAAATAATATAATAAAGAAAAAACAACAAGACTAATTTCCCTATCTACACTGAACTACTGACTAGCCGACCACGCAAGATAGATCCTCCTTTTTCAGAGAGAAGAAATATCGGAGAGTACACCTGAAAAAGAGATCTATCCTTCCATCTACATTAAACGACCAGAGCGTAAGCTAGTCATGAAAAACAGACCCTTTCACAACAGCAAAATGCCTAAGACCACTTTAAAAGGAATAATGAATTGAAGAAATATTAAATGTTCCAATTTCCTCTTCACCCATACCCTTGACAAGAGCGAAATCTGATCGCAGAAGACGGACCTTCGCCATACAGAAGTAGGCTAAAAAATCTTTTCACTAAATAACTAACAATAGTTTTCATTTTCCTAACTACCTACCACACTGAATCCATGAATGTACTCTGTTTTATTAGAGAGTTGTCGACGGTGAACAATCATTAAAACGGTACTTAAAATTCCAAAATCTTTATCGTATCTCAAATGCACTGTAATGTTTTAACGCATATAAAATATTCACCGTACATAAACGACCAGTCACTGCGGGGTCGATGGCACCGCTGGGCCGAGAGGAACTCCGTCTTTGGTGGCAATAGATGAAAATAAATAAGTAAATAATGATATTGCAAGCGTGGTCTTTGGATCAGCATAAAGGATTTGACTAAACAGGCTTATAACTTCCTTTTGAAATAGGAATAAGCTTTTAGCCGCGCTCCTAAGCTATTTCAAAATCTCAAGGTAAAAATATTTGTATATCACCCATTAGCCCAGATAAGCAACTGAAAAAAAACGAAAAGAAATTTAAGCGAGTAGTTTTTTGGGTCAGCGGGAGCGTATTTTCACTAATTCTTTTTCCTTTTTTTACGATCGGAGAAATCCTTTGAAAGGTCAGTCAAAAAAGAGAGAGAGAAAAAAAAGAATGAAATGAGGTTGATCTTGGCGCCTTCCAGAAAAGGCTGTTCACACTTTGCCTAGAGAGAATTAGAGGAATCATCTGAGGACATCGTAACGGAGTTTCTGGAAAGATAAAGAGCAAAGCCGTAACAGATGCAGAAAGATATGTTCCATCGCGTCATCCAGTCGAGTAGCCTTGTGGTAATTGGGGCTTGTTCGTGGACGAGGGCCAGGGTATAGCACAAGCCTTTGCACTGATAAAAACTCAAGTATTTCATATTTTTAAATGTAAGAGATAGGAGGAAGATAGTCATTCCGATACGAGAGCACAGGTACAGTTACAGCATAGCGACTGTCACTTGCACAAGATAAGGGGGACTTATGATATTGGTCAAGGCGGTTAGACCTCATTTCAGCGTAAAGAAACCCTTATCTTTGTCAGCGTTCCCTGTTCATGCCTGACAAAATGGGCAAACCAGAAAAAAAAGACGGACGCCTAAACTTAAACCTGGGCTAGACGCGTCGTGACCACTTATAACAGCGAGTCTGCCAGAAGGAGTGACCAAGCGATATTCCATGCGCACCGTAATATATCTTGGTCACGAAAAGTCTGATACACAATCTTCCTGTAATTTTATAATCAGACCGTCGATCGTGCCTCGTCGGACGCCGCAACTACAAACCAGAACATTATCTTATCTATTTTCACGCAAAAAGGCGACCCGATATGAATCTGGTATGGGTTTCCAGAGCAGGCGGAGCCACCGAGATGTGGGTCCCGTTACGACAACAGTGACTGGCGTGACAAGTGGCGGAGGCGAGCACACGTGCCCCGGGCTCACTCGCTGCGTCATTCTGCTGCCCGCCATAATGGGAGCTGACTAACTTTCAAAGATTTATTGCACACAAAAGCCTGTTCATGTATCACCGATGCAAGAAATAAAAGTCATGAATTAGTTTTTTCTCTCATATGACTCCACACAAATTGTCTATGCTTGTGCTAGGACGCGCGTATGTGTGTGGGGCTGTATGCTAACATTTACGAACAGACGGTCACGCACGTACACTTCCTTTAAGTCAGTGACCTAGGATGCTGCTCGACATTATTTCTGTCGGGAGTAAAACGGCTCGGAAATGCATGGCATTCTCTAGTCTTAACATCATGAACGAAAACCAGCGGATGCGGCAAACGCGCGAAACAATATGACGAAACGTAGGGAGGAGATACGAAATAAAGAGCCGTTATAGCTAAGCGAACCCGGTCTACGGTTACACTGTAAGTGAAGGTAATCGCAGGCCATCGCCAAATGAACTTTATTTTGAGTTCATGGAGGCAGGACCGGCGCTTTTCATCTCGTCATGACTCGGGTATCTGGGCGAGGACAGTTTGTTGGTCTTTATCGCGAGCACCAAAAAAGGTGAAAGGTTGCAAGCGGCCGCGATCTGTATGATACAAATCTCTTCTGACGCTAATGGCGGCGAACGAAAAGACATCACGGGGAGAAAAGAGCGCTCTGCTCAACCGCTAAACGGACAAAAATCTGCCCTGTCATTCACAGCGCTCTCCAATTTAAGAAATGCAATCTTTTACTTAATCAGACACGGGTGGAAACGTGCAAAACCCTCCTGGATTTCTGCATATGTAGACCTTACCGGGTCACGGAGTACCTAGAGGGCGTGAAGGCATTTGGAGTGCAAATAAGGGCGTCAGATCGGTGCGATAGTTGTTTTAAGAGAATGCGAGATCCCTGCATGTGGAAGGGGAACTGGCAAGCGCCTTCACGGTGACAAATCGCAAAGTACCGGGGGTGAAAACGGAAATCATTATAGTCTGATAAAGTACCTCGAAAATTAGTGGTATGAGAATACCTGATAGGCGTGAGAGTGACCAACAGGAAGGTCAGAGACATGAACGACTGTAAAAGTACGCAGAATGTTGATATTGCTAAGCATGCGCGTAGTATGAGCGTCTCACGTAACAATGTCTATAAAACTGTAAGTCGTTGGACAAGAATTGGAAATCGTGGTCCCTGCAGAACATTCGAGACGAACACAAGAATATCCCTGAAGACAATTAATTCGTCTGAAGTACGGCAATCCCATAGTAAGCACATAAGCTCTGGAAAGTATGACAGCTCCAATAAGCAAATGATTCCTCCTGGAATAAACATGGAACGCCCTGGCAAACGCGCCATCTCCGGTTAGTGTAAGAATATCTGATCCCGTTCCAATGCCGGGAACATCAGCAGTAGCCGTTTTAAGCAGCAACCTTTCTCCCCGGATCAACCCCCGATTGATCGTATCACCCGGAGCTACCCTGGCTGTTTCGCTGAGGCACTATTGGCATTCATGGGGCTTTGGACGTCGCTCTTGCTTAGGGAGATAAGCCGAGATACACGCCCGGGCTTCCGAAGATTTCCCTGCCTGTGGTGTGAATTCGTGGGCGCCGCGCTCCGCTTGATCATTCCGGGCTCGCGCTGCCGCTGCCTGGGCGCTCGGCAGGGGCTGGCAGGGTTTCCTCTTGGTTTAGCTTCTTTCTATTTCTAATAGATTGACTTATTTGTTACACATGAATAGGTATACGTTTAACATCTCTGATCTTTCTCTCTCTCTCTCTCTCTCTCTCTCTCTCTCTCTCTCTCTCTCTCTCTCTCTCTCTCTCTCTTTCACCTCCCTCTCTCCCTTTACCATCTCTTTCATTCTTTTGGAGTCATATGTTATTCAACTTTTTGTCTCTGTGACTTGAAAAATATTCCCTTCGGTACTACCACTCATGATGATGGTCTGATTATTCCCATTATACAGCGAATCACTTCTCCAAAAGCAAAATGTCTTCATCAAAGCTCAAAGGTATCCTGGCGTTCTTCATAATAGACAATAACATCGCAAGTCACCTGGAGGCCTCCCCCCACTCCATCCACTTCCCCTAACCCCCTTTCTCCCTAGTCTACCTCCCTTCTCCCGCTCTCTCCCTCTTCCCCTTTCCACCTGTCTGCCTCCCTCCCTTCTTCTCTTCCCCCACTTACCATCTCCCCCTTTTCTGCCACCTTTCTATCTCCCTCTCCCTCTTCCCCCCTCGTCTGCTTCCCTTCTGTCTCCCTCTCCCTCTTTCCCCCTTGCCTGCCTCCCTTCCTTCTCCCTCTCCCTCTTTCCCCCTTGTCTGCTTCCCGTCCTTCTCTCCTCCTTGTCTGCCTCTCTCCCTTCTCCCTCTCCACCTTGTAAGCCTCCCTTGACTCTCCCTCTCACCCTTGCTTGCCTCCGTTTCTTCTCCCTCTCTATCTTTCCCCATGTCTTCTTCCCTTCCTTCTCCCTCTCCCTCTTTCCCCTTTGCCTCAATTCCTTCTCCCTCTCCCTCTTTGTCTGCCTCAATTCCTTCTCCCTCTTCCCCTTTCCCCTTGTCTGCCTCCCTTCTCATCCTTTCTCCTTAGACTACATCCCCCATCCTCTCCCTCCCCCCTTATCTTCCTCCCTCCCAACTTCCCCCCCCCCTCTTGCCCCGTCTACCCCCCCTCCCCAAAGAAAAAGAAAAAAAGATATCTGGTAATGAAACTATAATGACCCAAACAGCCTGGAGTCGTCGCCAAGGCAGGTGATTGACCTCGGCCGATGTGGTGGTTGGGGGGGAGGGGAGGGGAGTGAGGGAGGGGGAGGGTTATGGTGGTGACGGTGTGGGGGATGATGGTGGTGACTTCTTCGCTGGGTGGTGATGTTGATGGGGCGACTTCGGGGCTGTGAAAGGGCGGTGTGGGGGTCTTTTGGTGTTGATGGGGGTGACCATGATTGCGAAAGTGACAATGTGGTGGTTCTCGTGATTTAGTTCTGTAGGTGAGGGGGAGTGGGGAAGGAGAAGAGGGGAGGAAGGGGAAGGGGATTGGAAGGGGAAGGGGAAGAAGGGGAGGGGGAGAGGAGGGGGAGTGGGAAGAGGAGGGGGAGGGGAGGGGGAAGGAGGGGAGTAATGGGAAGGGGAGGGGGAAAGGAGGGAGAAATGATAAGGGATGGGAGTCAGTGTTGAAATTCGTTAAATGGTTGAAAACACCTGTATATAAAAGTAAGCGACTGGGTTAATTTCTGATTGGGCAATGAGCATAATTTTGTATCGATTATTACTGCTGAGAATTCTCGTATACCATAGTGTGGAGTAAAAAGGTAATTACTTCATCAAATGAAAGTCTCAGCGTATTTCCGTTGGCATTTGGGTTTCTGAAAACCAAGCGTATGGAAGGTAGAATTTTCTCAAACAGCACAAAGCACAAATATATTTCACCGATAGATCAAATCAGTAATAATACCAGTCTGACGCTTGAACATTTTAGTTTTGAGTTAAGCACAAATTATAAGAACGAAAGGATTTGGGGAAATGAAAATCGAACTCGATAATATTCCTTTATTTCATAAATTATTTGTTTATAAATCATATGTTCCCTTCGACATCGTTTCTATCTACATGTATATACACACCACACCACGATGACGTCACGCCAGCTAAGAGCGCAGCGGCTGTCTGACACCAGAACAGACACACAGCAGACTTGGGCACCGGGCACGGGGCAGCACGGCGGGCAGAGGGGTCTAAGGCGCACTCCACGACCACGAAGTCCGATGAGAGCAATGGTCTTCACAGCATAGACAGCCGCAGTGATTTTCTCTTCAGAACACTTTGAGTATTGGCGAATGTTTGGAAGATCGGGAGTGAGTGAATGTGTGGATGAATGGCACAATCACACACATCTCATAGACACACATAAGGCTACAGTATATATCTCATACACAAAAAACGTATACATAAAGAAAGGTGCATGAGTCAAATAATACACACATATAGAGGTATACGCATACACACAAATCAAACACTAACACGCATATATACATACATACATACATATGTGTGTAACATATATAACATACATACGACACACACACACACACACACACACACACACACACACACACACACACACACACACACACACACACACACACCTACACACACACACACATACACACACCCACACACACACACACACACACACACACACACACACACACACACACACACACACACACCTACACTTACACACACACACACACACACACACACACACATATATATATATATATATATATATATATATACACACACACACAAAATTATACAACCACACACATACAAAGGCACACAAGCGCACCCACAAACGCCCAGCCGCCCTCTTCCCTGCCACAGACCTCTGGCGACTCGCGTGTAGGTTCAAACTCCTCGGTTCAGGTGAAGGTGAACCGACACACCGAAGCCACCTCGAGTATGGCGCATTAACCCAGGCTCCTCCTCACAAAGGACAACCCCTCACACACTCACGTCACAGCAATGCCTGCTCAGCACGGCTCCCACGCTGCATTCGGGGGAAGGTAACGCATAATCACTCACCTAATGTGACGTAACAGGTAGAAAATAAACTCGCGTGCAGGGAGGAATGGGTTCAGAGCGTGACGCTTTTGACGATCGTGGCGCCTGTTGAGGGTTCCATGCTCTCCGATTTCATTTATCTCATTCACATATTTAGTAATTTACTTCTTTTGTTGTAAAATGGTAGCCTAATTGTGAATTATTTAGAGCTGGGAAACTTGGCTTTATATTTTTTGATAATGATGCTTTGACTACGAGTATTCGTTCTCGAAGCTTCATTTTCCCCAAGTTCAAGAATTAATTACCTGTTTTTATCATGATATCTGCGCTATGTTTTGTCTTTCTGTTTATCTGAATTTAATTTGGAATTCTCCATCAGTTTACTTTTGTTCTCGGAAAAATAATTGCTTGTTAATAAATTTGACTTGACCTAAAACAAAACATAACCTGGCATCCATATTACGCTTGAACAATTTGTTGTTGGAATTATTTTTTTCCTCTCGATGTTGCTCAAAGATTAATAATTTATGTGAAGGCGGTTAAATCAGAGGTTTACTGCTTATCTCCGGATCATCCAAACAACAATGCTAATAAGAATGATGATAAAGAAAACAGGGATAATGAACGGCAAAATGTATACAACGGTGACAATAATCATGGCGTTCGACAACATGTAACGAGTATTTCGAAGATCGCAAATGAATGGACAAATAAAACTTAATAATGGATAAATAAAATAAAAATGAAACTTATGAATTACAGATATCGTCTGGACACTATCATGATGAATTCTGGAAGGATGATTGACATGTGAAAATAATGATAAGGAAGGAACTCATTTCAGCCTCTCTTTTATTATCTTTTCTTTGTTTATGTGTGTGTTTGTGTCCTCATCGGGGCATGCGAGGTCCAGCGGCTCTATGTGGTCCAACATATTTTTTTATGTGGTGTAGAGGGTGGAGCGAAGGAGGAATGGCCGGCAAAGGAAGAATCAGAGGAAGAAGAGGTGACACAGAAGGAGGAAAGAAGTTAGAAGAAGCTAGAAACAGGAGGATTAGAGGATTAGGGATTGGGTGGGTGGGGGGGGGGCTTGAAGGGATAAGGGATATGGAAGATTCGGTGCACGGCAGCCTTTTTTTTTGCGGGGGGGGCGAAATATGAGAAGAACAGTAAAAGAAACCAGTGTAGAAGAGGAAGAGAGAGAAGAAAAGGGAATGTCAGATGAAAAAGGGAAAAAGAAAAACAGCGAGGAAGAAAGAAAGCCGTGGAAGAGAAAGAAGTAGAGCAATAAGAAGTAAAACAAGAAGGAGGTAGAAGAGAGGAAAAAAGAGGCGGAGAAAAGGCAGGGAAGAGCGAAGGAAAAGAAGCAAAATAATAAGAAAAAAAAGAGAAAAAACAAGATAACAGAGAAACAGTGAAAAGGAAGCATGACGAGTGCTAGTAAGGACTAACGAAAGAGTCTAACGGAAAATTAAGAAGAGAAAGAGTAACGGAAGAGATGGAAAAATGGGGGTGGGGGAAAGAAAGAGAAAGAGAAGGTCAAGTAAAAAGGGATGGAAGAAAGATGGGAGTAAAAAAAAGGAGTAAGAGAAGTAGGATAAGGAGAAGGACAATGGTAAGAAGACGAAGAAAATAAAGAAGGGTAAAATAAAGAAACGGGGGATTATAAAGAGGGCGAGAGAGAATTTAGAGACGAAGGAGAGAGATGTAAATACAAGAAAAAGAATATACGGAAAGGGAGATGGAAGGAAACAGCGAAGCTGAGGCGGAGGACAGGGCAGGGCGAGAGGCCGCGAGAGCAATGCCAAGGCTGCTCCCGACGCCGTGGGCCGGGACACTACCGCACCTGGGCCAGGCCGCCGCCACGCCCTTGCGGCTCCGGTTATCTGGTGGTGGGCGCCGAGTGCCTCGCGCTGCCCTGCGTGAAGGTGTTCTGCTGGACGGGAGGATGCTTCTGCTGGCCCTGGAACTGCTGTGGCGGCCCGCCCTGCTGCTGGTGCTGGCGCTGGCCCTGGTGCTCTGCGGGCGCCACGCCGTGCTCGCTTAGCCTCCGAGACCCAGGCGTGGCTGTGTGTATGGTGGGGGAGGAGAGGGAGGCGGAGGACGAGGAGGAGGAGGAGGACTGGGGGGTGGGGGAAGGGAGCGAGTGCTGAGGCAGCGAGGTTGGGGAAGCGAGGGGGTGTGCGGCGAGGGAGGTGGGGGAGGTGAGGGGGGCCGAAGAGAGAGGGTTGGTGACCTTGTTCTGGTGGCCCTGCACAACATCCTGGTGCTGCTGCTGAGCGAGAGGTAGCTGCCGGAGAGCTGTCGTCTGGACATGCTGCTGTGGCTGGTACTGCTGCATCGGCTGCTGAGCCTGCTTCCCTCGGTGCTGAAGGCTCTTGTGGTTGGCCAGGGCGTTGCGAGTGCGGTAGTGCTTGTTGCAGACGTCGCACTTGTGCTGGTAGGTGGTGGTGGAGGAGTGCTGATCGCGGATGTGGGTGGGCAGGTGCGTCCTTTTGCTCAGCCACTTGAAGCAGATGGGACACTGCTGCTGCCGCCGGGGGTCCACTGCAAGAAACACATACAAACACTCGTCAACATGGAGGCATCACTCAGGCTTTCCTGCTAATTACCTGCATCCCCGGGGCGTTAACGCGTCTCCGTGGGGGCGCTACCACTTAACTCATAATTGCAATCTATTCAGCTAACGGGGAAAATGGCCACTCTAAAGTATGCCACAGCTTGCCAAAAAAAAAAAAAAAAAAAAAAAAAAAAAAACAGCGACTAAGAACTCCTGGACGCCAACCGACGCGGAGTCACGGAACCCCGCGAAAATGGCGTCCTCCCCGGCGCGAGAGGATCCAGCTGCTTTCTGGGCGGCCGGCCACCTCGAATCAGACAGGACAGCCAGTCAGCCAGTCATCCAGACAGCCAGACAGAACGCCAGCACACGAGAC
This sequence comes from Penaeus vannamei, assembly GCF_042767895.1. Lineage (NCBI taxonomy): Eukaryota > Metazoa > Arthropoda > Malacostraca > Decapoda > Penaeidae > Penaeus > Penaeus vannamei. The sequence continues at coordinate 7,593,840 of NC_091582.1, forward strand.
AGCGGATCCAGGAGGGAAGGCGGACGCTCGTGACTCTATCTCCACCATCAAATGCGACGGACGAGTCATGGCGGGTGAAAGTACGTGACGCCGCACTCACTCACGTTGCCTGCAAGCACACACCCACTCCCTCCTCAACAGTCACGCGGCCTCTACATCCCAGATTATTCCTAAATGCATGCGCTCCTCATTCTCCACTCGCTGTGAAACACTGCATTGGGGCTGCAGCGGACAGGTCGATCGGTAAACAAATTAAGATATGATTTTAGACAAATAAATATAAAAGATAAACAAAGATAACCGGACATGCATATACTCTATACAGGTAAGCGAACGAACAACATAGCGCATATGAATGAGTACTTAGTTAGAAAGGTAAAGACAAGGTAAAGCAGGTGAGGTGGTAGGTAAACAAACAGCCCAAAGCTGGAAGTGTGAATGGGCCTTGGAAAAGCGTTGAACATAATGTGGTTTGATTCCGAGAAGCTCCAGTCACGGTCTAGTGGAATAGGCACGCTGTTATGTGTCCACATCCGGTTCTCTCTCTCTCTCTCTCTATCTCTGTCTGTCTCTCTCTCTCTCTCTCTCTCTCTCTCTCTCTCTCTCTCTCTCTCTCTCTCTCTCTCTCTCTCTCTCCCTTTTCTTCTCCCCCCCCTTTTCACTCCTCGGGTGTTCTTTCTGTTCCCTGCTCTCTCTCTAATCTTTCTCTTTCACTCCTCATTTTTTCTGTCTCTGTTCCCTGCTCCCTCTCTCTCTCTCTCTCTCTCTTTCTCTCTACTTAATATTTATTTCATACCATTCCCTTAATCGTTTTCATCCCTCCTAAGACGCATTATGTTGCAAAATCTCAAACCTGAAAATAAATGCAACCATCCCTCCCGTAAACACATAACAAATAATGGGATTATAGCGCGCGAGAAAAAAAACATTTTTTAACCCACATAACCAACACACAAATAAAGAAAAAAATAACACAAAAACAAAACAATAAAAAACAACAATAATAATACCCAACAAACACCCCCTCCACCCCTCCCCCCCCCTCAAAAAAAAGAAGGCAAACAAAATAGTAACAACACAATTACCCCACCCTAAAATGCGCGTTAGACACCGCCACACATACACGCACTAAAACAGGGTGCGCGTGGAGTGTTCTTTGCCCGCTCCTCTGCGCCTCGCACGACCAAACCGTAAAAGCTCTGAAGGGGAAACTATGCTTGCGCTAGTTCTGAAGAGAGGGGTTGTGTATGCCCGTGCTGTGTGCGGTGATGGAGGGAGGGTTGGGGAATGGGGTCGGGGAGTGGGGCCGGGGAGTGGGGCCGGGGAGTGGGGTCGGGGAGTGGGGTTGGGGAGTGGGGTAAGGGAGTGGGTGGGTGTGAGGGATGAGGGGTGAGAGGGAGAGGGAAGGGGGTGGGGGGAGGGGGAGAGGGAGTAAGGGAGAGGGAGAGGGAGAGGGAGAGGGAGAGGGAGAGGGAGAGGGAGAGAGAGAGAGGGGGAGAGAGAGAGAGAGAGAGAGAGAGAGAGAGAGAGAGAGAGAGAGAGAGAGAGAGAGAGAGAGAGAGAGAGAGAGAGAGAGAGAGAGAAAGAAAGAGAAAGAAAGAGAGAGAGAGAGAGAGGGTAGGAAAGAAGGAGGGAGAGAGAGACGGTGGGATGCAGGGAGGTAGGTAGGCAGAGAGGGAGAGATTGAGAGAAAAGGTGAGAAGGAGAGGGGGTAGAAGAGGGAGAGCGAGAGAGACGGAGAAAGGGAAGGAGGAAAAAAAGAGAGAGAGGGAGGGAAGGGAGAGGGGAGAAGGAGGGAGGAAGAGATAAAGGCAGAGAGGGAGGGAGGAAGGGAAGGAAAGAGGGAGAAAGGGAGGGAAGGAGTGAATTGAGAGAAAGGAAAAAGCAAGCGTTCATAAGCAGGCCAAATAAATAATCTCATGCATATTTTCCTTTCCTTGCACAAAAAGTGAAAAAAAATCCAGCTCATTCTTGGCTCCGTAACAAGTTCACACATCACTGTCAGCTCCACCTTGTTCCTTTTTTTTCGCCCAAATATTTGAACCTTTTTTTTTCTTCTTTTTTTCAGTCCCTGACGATGAGGTGAAAGGCATCTGGCCGCCATTTTACAAAACTGAGATGGAAGAACCAGCGCGAACCGTGAAAAAAGAACCAGCGCGAACCGTGAAAAAAGAACCAGCGCGAACCGTGAAAAAAGAACCAGCGCGAACCGTGAAAAAAGAACAAGCGCGAACCGTGAAAAAAGAACCAGCGCGAACCGTGAAAAAAGAACCAGCGCGAACCGTGAAAAAAGAACCAGCGCGAACCGTGAAAAAAGAACAAGCGCGAACCGTGAAAAAAGAACCAGCGCGAACCGTGAAAAAAGAACAAGCGCGAACCGTGAAAAAAGAACAAGCGCGAACCGTGAAAAAAGAACAAACGCGAACCGTGAAAAAAGAACAAGCGCGAACCGTGAAAAAAGAACCAGCGCGAACCGTGAAAAAAGAACAAGCGCGAACCGTGAAAAAAGAACAAGCGCGAACCGTGAAAAAAGAACAAGCGCGAACCGTGAAAAAA
>NC_091582.1:7606395-7608895 GCF_042767895.1 Penaeus vannamei
ACTAAATCCTTCGAAGTGAAGATCAAGGCAATTGTAAAATCAATATGTGATATATGTATGGTATGGTTTAGAAAAGAAAACAATTTGAATTTTCAACAAAATTTAAATATTTAATAAAATAGTCGTGGCAATACGTATGTATGATGTATGTAGATATGTATACATATATACACATATATATATATATATATATATATATATATATATATATATATATATATATATATATATGCGTGTGTGTGTGTGTGTGTGTGTGTGTGTGTGTGTGTGTGTGTGTGTGTGTGTGTGTGTGTGTGTGTGTGTGTGTGTGTGTGTGTGTGTGTGTGTGTGTGTGTGTGTGTGTGTGTGTGTGTGCGCGCGTGCGTGCGTGCGTGCGTGCGTGTCTCTCTCTCTCTCTCTCTCTCTCTCTCTCTCTCTCTCTCTCTCTCTCTCTCTCTCTCTCTCTCTCCTCTCTCTCTCTCTCTATATATATATATATATATATATATATATATATATATATATATATATATATATATATAATGTACAATTACGCTGTCAGCGTGATTTTCTCTCATATATACGTATCTCTCTATCAATATTCTCTTCCTCTCTTCTTTCCCATATTTTATTTCAACTCCTCTGTACATGTGTTCGATATATCAAATGTAATTCTAGATTTATATACTTTATTCTTGGCATATGTGCAATCATTATCATAACTGTGCATATAAATATCATATGTATATGCGTATGTACATGTATGTAAGTATGTATGGCTGTATGTGTATGCATAGATGTATTATGTATTTATGTTTCTATATATGTATGTATGTATATATGCAGGTATGCATGCATGTGTATGTATGTATGTACGTACGTATGTATGTATCTATGTATGTATGTGTGTATATATGTATGTTCCAGTTTTTGTAATTTTGTGCATGTTCATGTGCTTTTGCGTGTGTACGTATGTAAGTATATGCATCTTTTGCGTTTCAATTGCGTCTATAGTGTCCATGTTCCCGTTATTGCAAGCGTCTGCGTTCAATGGTATCTGTCTGTATGTCTATATCTGTATATCTACGTTGCATATGTACGTCTGTATATACATATGTCCTGTCTATTCTTTATTTAAAACATCACATCCCTATTTGCACATTTTACAATACATCAACTTTGGGCCTCATGCATCATCTCTGCCACAAGCTAACTGCCTCTTCCATATTCCCCATTCAGCAGCTGCCACACCTGTCACACCTGCGCAATACACAGGTGTTCCCGAGGGAGCCAGGGGCGGCGATGAAGAAGTTCGTTGATGTTACAGGAAAGGATGGAAACTCAAAGGTGGAGAATGAATTAGGATTGGAATGGGGTGACAAGTTTAGTACGAATGGGTGAAGTTAGAATATGGAAGATAGTATATATGGCATTGAGAAAATACTGGCTGATGAGGGTAAGTAGGAATGGGTGATGTTCTAATACGGAACAGGTTGTGATGTGGTAGGAATGGCACTGTGGAAACACTGGAGCGAAGCGATGAAGTAAAACAGGAATGGGTGAAGTTAAAATAAGGAAAGGGTTGGTCTGATGTAGGAATGATATTGAGGAATCATTGGAATGGGCTGATGAATTTAAGCAGGAATGGGTGACGTTTGGTGAATCAGGAATTGAGTAAACACTGGAATGGAGAGACAAAGTTAACCAGGAATAGGTGAAAAAATAAGTAAAGGATTAGAATGAAGTAAGAATGACACTGAGGAAACGCTAGAATAGGGTAATAATGACGTATACGAGTAAGTGGAATTAAGATGGAAGTAACTAAGTGGGCTTTGGTGACAAAATTAATAAATGCACGAAGTCGCGCAGCTGCGATCTGAAATGGGGAGCTTCTAAGAAATGTTTTTTTTCGACTCTGGAAAAGGAAGCGAGAGAAAGAAATGGATGTGACTGAGTGATGACGCTAACATTGAATTACACACACACATGTGTATATATACACATATACAGTATGTTGTATATATCATATCTATGTTTATCTATATTTATATATATATCATATATACATATATAAACACATATGTATATATATGTATACATACACACACACACATATGTATATGTATATATACATATACATATATATATGTATATATGTATATATATATATATATATATATATATATATATATATATATATATATATATAAATTTATCTATTCATTTATCCATCTATATATACACACTAAGGTTGTGTTATTCATTATACAACAGTTTCAGTTTCTTTACTTTATTTGTATACACATTATATTTATAGAACATCAAAACTAGAACAAAATGAGACAAATGATAAGAAATGACAATGTGATTACTTGACACATAAGGTATAGTTTACATGACCTACAATGCAAAGTATAATATGACTTGCTATAGGTTCTCTCTCTCTCTTTTCCTGTATATACCACAAAATACAGCGCTTTGCATCATTCTTTCTCTTTAAGATAAAAAATAGTCATCTGAG
>NC_091582.1:7621395-7626395 GCF_042767895.1 Penaeus vannamei
CCTTCGACCACCCGAATTTCGGTCCTCTGTCGCCTTCTCGTTTTGTGCCTCCCCCAATCTTTCTTGTTTTTTTTCTCTCTCTCTTTCATTCATCCATTCGTTCATTCACTCGCCCTTTTCCTCTGTTGCTATCTTTCTGTTTGTCTATCTGTCTGCTTTTCTTCTCTCTCTCTCTCTCTCTCTCTCACTGTTACTCATTCTCTCTCTCTCTCTTTCAATGTTACTCATTCTCTCTCTCTCTCTCTTTCACTGTTACTCATTCTCTCTCTCTCTCTCTCTCTCTCCATTTCGTGTGACGGACAGGTTAAAGACGACTAGAATCCAGGCTTCCTTCTCTTCTGACCTGCTTCTAGAAGGATATTCCTTTCCTTCTGCTCCGAGGCGTTCCTATCCCGAAGACCGCAGGGGTATCCTACGCAGCGCATACCTGTGATTGTTTTTCGTTTTGCAGGTAACGAGACACTGGTATTATGTATATTCTTGTTATGTAAGCAAGGGGAGGAAGGAGGAGAGGGAAATGGGGAATGGGACGAGAGAGGGAGAAAAAGAGGGAGAGAGGGAGAGAGGGAGAGATAGATAGATAGATAGATAGACAGAGATAGAGAGGGGAGTGAGAGTGAGTGAGTGAGGGAATGAGTGAGAGATTGAGAAAGAGAGAAAGAGAGATTGAGAGTGAGAGAGTGAGAGAAATATTGATACATAAATTAATACATCAAACTGAATCATATGCATGAAAAAAAGAAAACACGAAAAGAAAGAAAGAAAGAAAAAGAATCCCTCTACAAAAACGCCCCTCCCCTCCCCTACTGAATAAATAAATAAAAATTAAAAATGAATAAAAACGAGCCAACCCATCCACACGTAAACAAAAGTCCTCCCCCACCCGGCCACCAAATGGGCCAAGCCTCCAGATCGCCGCCGACAGCTGTGTCGCCTCCGCCTTCCCCTCCCGTTTATTTACGGCCCCCGTCCTTCATCAATCTGAGCTTCGGCCGGGACGCTCTGCCTATCACGATTTCCGGATCTTTTTCCCGGCTTTTCCTTTCTTGGTGTCGCTTGATGGTCGGTTTTTATGGTTAGAATGCGATGGAGAGGGAGAGGTAGATGGAGGAGGACGGGGAAGGGGGAGAACGAGGATGAGGAGAAAGAGGAGGAGGAAGAACAAGAGGAGGAGGAGGAGGAGGAGGAGGAAGATGGAGGATGATGGTGATAAAGAAAAACACACACACAAAAAAAGAGGAAAAAGAAGACGAAAAAAAAGAAAATTTGAAAAGAAAAAAGAAAAAAAGGGAGAAGACAAAGAAGAGAAAAGGAAGAAGACGAACAAGAAGAATAAATGGGGGGAATGCATCTCCAGTCGAAGAGAATAATAAGCGTGACGTCAGCGCCGTCGCCCATGTCACAATCGCCGAGCTTTGTACCTGGGTCTCGCCTCGCAGGGACGGGAGCCGGAGACCGCGAGAAGGGAGAGAGGGAGGAGAGGAAGAGGAAGAGGAGGGAAAGAGAAAGAGGAGGAAGAGGAAGAGGAGGGAAAGAGAAAGAGGAGGAAGAGGAGGGAAAGAGAAAGAGGAGGAAGAGGAAGAGGAGGGAAAGAGAAAGAGGAGGAAGAGGAAGAGGAGGGAAAGAGAAAGAGGAGAAAGAGGAACAGGAAGAGGAGGAAATGGAAGGGGGCGAGGACCTCGAGAAAGGAGGGAGATGGAGGAGAGGAGGTGGAAGAGGAAAAGGAGGGAGAGGAGGAAAGGCAGGAGCCGGAGACCGCGAGAAGGGAGAGAGGGAGGAGAGGAAGAGGAAGAGGTGGGAAAGAGAAAGAGGAGGAAGAGGAAGAGGAAGAGGAGGAAACGGAAGGGGGCGAGGACCTCGAGAAAGGAGGGAGATGGAGGAGAGGAGGTGGAAGAGGAATAGGAGGGAGAGGAGGAAAGGCAGGAGGCGGGGACCGCGAGAAAGGAGGGAGAGGGAGGAAAGGAAGAGGAAGAGGAGGAAAGGCTGGGGAGGGAGGAGAGGAGGTAGAAGAGGAATATGAATAGGAAGAGGAGGGAGAAGGGTAAGACATGGGGGACAAAGAGCTGGAAGATGGACTCGCAGGAGGTGGAAGACGAAGGCTAGGAGGAGAAGGGGGAGGAAGAGATGGATTCGGAGGAGGGAGAAGAGGTGGATGGGGAGGAGGAATATGAAGAGAAGGAAAGGTAGGAGGATGATGAAGATTAGAAGGATAAGAAAGAGGCGGTGGAAAAGGAGGAAAAGGAGAAAGAAGAGGAAGATTTGGAGTCGAGGAGGTGGAGGAGGAAGAAGAGATATAGCTGGAAGAGGAGAAGAAAGAGTAAGTAAAAAAAGAAAAGGCAGATGGAGAAAAGGAGAAGGAAGAAGAGGGAAAGAAAATGGCGGCAGAGCATAGAGGAATAGGGAAAATACAAAACAAAATTACTAACAAGGGGGAAGCGGAAGGGAATAAGAGCGGATGAAGAAGAAAAGAAGATATGAAGAGGGAGAGAAGGAGGAACAAACATCAGGTGGGAAAGCAGATAAAAAAATACCAGATTGCGACGTGGAAGTAAAGAAGAAAGAAAAAAAAGAAAAAAACATGAAAAAGAAAGAAAGAAAAAGAAAAAAAGGAAAAAGAAAGAAAAAAGAAAGAAAGAGGAAAAAGAAAGAAAGAAAAAAAGAGGAAAAGAAAGAAAGAAAGAAAAAAAGAGGAAAAGAAAGAAAGAAAGAAAAAGAAAAAAAGAGCGAAAAGAAAGAAAAAGAAAGAAAAAAAGAGGAAAAAGAAAGAAAGAAAGAAAAAACACGAAAGATGCCAGAAGCCGCCGTGGAAAGAAGGAAGGCGAGAATGAAGCATACTCGCCGGTGTTACGTAAGTTCTCCCCGGCAGTACCTTAGCCTCTCTCCTTTATGCAATCGTACAACCGTCTTTCTTCTTGTTTTTCCTATTTTTTCCTTTTCGGTCGGTTGCTTCCTTCGTGTTCCTCTTCCTGTTTTCATCTCCATTCATCTCTCTTTCTTCCTTCCTTCCTTCATGTTCCTTTTCTCTTTTTCACTTTCATCTTTCTTCCTTCCTTTCTTTCGATTACTTCCTTCGTATTTCTCTTCCCTTTTTCATCTTCCTTCATCTCTCTTCTTTCCTTCCTTTGTGTTCCTCTTCCCCTTTCCATCTTGCTTCCTTCCGACCACCCTCCGCGTCCCCTTGCTTCCACCTCCCGTGTCCCCCTTCATCACTCTCTTGTTTCCACCCTTCTTTCGCCCCTACGTTCCTCTCTCCTCCTCTTTTCTTACTCTTCTCTTGCTTCCACCTTTCTTCTGCGATCATGAGTCTCTCTTGCTCCTCCCCTTTCTCTATTTTCTTTTCATTTTACTTCTTTTCTCGCTCCTTCTCTCCACTCCTGTCCTTCTTCCTCTCTCACCTCTTGCGCACATCCTTCCTCCTCCTTCTTAATTCTCTCTCTTTAAATCATTTTCACTTTCCCTCTTCTTTCGCTCCTCGGATCCACACTTGTCCTCTTTCCTTACTCTTCTCTTGCTTCCATCCTTCACCCATATTCTCAGTTCTCTCTTACCTTTCGCTTTTCTTTCCTTTCTTTATATTATTTTCCTTCTGCTTTCGCCCCCGCGCTCTCCTCTTGTTCTCCTTCCACTCTTCTTTTGACTGCGCCCTTCCTTCGCCTTCTACGCTCCTTTCTTGTCCCTCTCTTTGTTCTCCTTTCATATTTTTCTTTTTATTTTCCCTCTTCTCCCGCCCCTTCGTTACCCTCTTGACTTCCCGCCTCCCTCCCCTCTTGCCTCTACCATACGCTCTTTTCTTGTCCCTCCCTTTCCCCCCTCTTTTTCTTATTTCAATTTCATTCCCCCCCTTTCTTCCGCCTCGTCTACTCTCCTTTAGCTCCCGTTCCTCCCTCTTCTTTCTTCCTTCCTGTCGCCTCCATTGCTCACCTCTCACCTGCCGCCCGGGAGTGCCGCCCCTTCCTCCACCCCTTTCCTTTCACACTGCATCACCCGTCACCCTGGAATGCGCCGCTCCATCCCACACCCCTTCACCCTCCCCTCCATCCCTCCCCCACATCAATCTCCCCTCTATCTAATCCCCATAACTCTCTCATCCAGCTCCCTCTCACCCTCCCTTCCATCTCCCTCTCACCCTCCCCTCCATCTCCCTCTCACCCTCCCCTCCAGCTCCCTCTCACCCTCCCCTCCATCTCCCTCTCACCCTCCCCTCCAGCTCCCTCTCACCCTCCCTTCCATCTCCCTCTCACCCTCCCCTCCATCTCTCTCTCACCCTCCCCTCCAGCTCCCTCTCACCCTCCCCTCCATCTCCCTCTCACCCTCCCCTCCATCTCCCTCTCACCCTCCCCTCCATCTCCCTCTCACCCTCCCTTCCATCTCCCTCTCACCCTCCCCTCCATCCCATGATCATCACCCTCCCCACCATTCCACCCCCATCACGTTTCACCCACTCCTCCCTCTACCCATCCTCTCTTCCTTACATCCTTGTCCCCATCCCTCCTCCAATCCCTATCCCTGTTCCAATCCCTTTCCGTCCTCCCTCCTCCAATCCCCATCCCTGTTCCAATCCCTTTCCGTCCTCCGTCCTCCAACCCCCATCCCTGTTCCAATCCCTATCCGTCCTCCCTCCTCCAACCCCTATCCCTGTTCCAATCCCTTCCCGTCCTCCCTCCTCCAATCCCCATCCCTCCTCCAACCCCTATCCCTCCTCCAACCCCTATCCCTGTTCCAATCCCTTTCCGTCCTCCCTCCTCCAATCCCCATCCCTGTTCCAATCCCTTTCCGTCCGCCCTCCTCCAATCCCCATCCCTGTTCCAATCCCTTTCCGTCCTCCAACCCCCATCCCTGTTCCAATCCCTTTCCGTCCTCCCCACAGCTCCCCACCCGCCCTAACCGAAGGCATTGTGTAACACTCGTCGTATCATCCGTCACCTGTGATCGACCCCGCATCTCACGGTCGAGGTCTCGGGGCTACTTGTCGAGCTCGAGTACGCAGTTCGACTCGACTC
>NC_091582.1:7633895-7636395 GCF_042767895.1 Penaeus vannamei
CTCTTCCCCCCTCCTCCTTTTCCTCCAGCCCCTCCTCCTCCTCGTCCTTCGCCCCTCTCCCTCCCCCCGCCGATGCGTCCATCTCCAGCAACAACAAAAGGGGGGAATTATCAAGCACAGACGGCGGAAACCCCACCACGCCCCGCAGATGACGTCCTTCGGAAAAATCTTTGCGGTCGAGGGGAAATTTGAGAAGTGTTCCGTAATTAAGGCGCCCCGGGAGACTCCCAATAACAAGTTCGTACCCTACACGCCACGCGCGGTCTTCCATCCCTGCCCCTCCCCCTCTCCCTCCCTCCTCTCTACCTTCCTAACCCCTCTGATCTACCTTGGTTTCCTCCCCTCCCCTCCCCTTCTCTTCCCGTCCTCTCTTTCTACCTTCTTCCTACCCCCCCTCTTCTCTCATGCCTCCCCCCCTCTTTCTCTCTTCGCCTCCCCTTCATCCCTCAAGCAAGAGCCAAAATTGCGAAATTCGCGTAATTTGAAACAGATACAATCTCTCTTTCTCTCTCTCTCTCTCTCTCTCCCTCTCTTTCTGTATCTCGTACCCTCCAAAACTCAGCCACCCCCTTCCCACGACCCCCTCCCTCAAGGCGCGAGTTCTTCAGAATGATTGGTGCGCGAAAAGTAAAAATTCGCCAATAAAATCTTGCGAAGTACGGCGAGTCAAAAAGGCGACATCCGGCCCCATTCCCGTCTGAAGGTCCGGATTCTGAGTGAGCGCTGGAGGGTCGCAAGCCGTGCTCAGGGTACATCGTCTGGAGCCTGGCTGGTCCCCGCCTCACAAAGCCCTCCGCGCGGCCTCGCACCGCCGCCCCGACCCGTTCTTATTGTTAGTACTCAAAGGGGTTCTTATCCCGAGCCCTCCGAGGTGGTATAGGGCCCGTGTTAGGCCCGGGGACGGCGCAACATGGAGATTTTAGCGGGAATTGATGTTGGCGGGTACAAGACGCCGCCACCGCCGCCAACGCCGTCCCGGGCGCAGATCCCCCTCCTCCGCCCCCCTATACATCCCCCACTTCTAATACCCCCTCCCACACACACCCAGGCCACGCCGGGGACACATCCACCTAGATATTGATTATGTCATCACACACACGCACGTACATGCACGCACACACGCAGTACACGACCACACCACCACCACCATCACTCACCACCACGTCCTGAGGGCGGAGGAGCTATACCCTCTCCGACACCTCCGTGGGCGCCCTCCCATGCACTCGAGCCCATCACTCACGCCCTCGGCCATCCTCGCATAACCATAGAGCCCAGCTGGAGGGTTCCCGGCGGTCGCATCTTGCCAAAAACGACGCCGAGAAGTGATGGGCGCGAGGGAGGTCAAGGGCTGCTCCGGACGGACAGGCAGGAGGGACTGTAAGTCACACGAGGGAGGGCGAGGGGGGGGAGGCTGCAGTAGCGCGAGGGCGGCCTGTAAGTGCCCTGAGTGAGGATTTCAAGGAAGACCGGCGTTGCGGAAGGGAAGAGGAGGCGGGAAATAAACGGGGCGCTCCACATTCACAACCGGCGATCAGAAATGCATTATATACACATGACGCCGTCCTTCCATACACGTAATACATTAATGCACACGCTAAAAACGTCGTCACACACAAGCAAACACGTACACACATACACACACACACACACACGCACACACACACACACACACACACACACACACGCACACGCACACACACACGCACACACACGAGCGCGCATGAACGCAGGGATCCGCTCGCCCGCGAGAACTGTACTCACGTTCGCGGAAAATATATTTCGCGAAATGCGTTCTCCGTCTTGAGGGTAACGTACCTAAATTCATGAAAAAAATCAAGACGCGAGTCAATAGTGACACTTATACCCACACAACACAGGGCTGCGTCGGAGCCACTTCTGCGATGCATAAAGGAGGGCGTGCTTGCGCCCACGCACTAGATCTCGTCTACGTAAGAAAGCGTGGTCACGGCGCGGCACGCACTTGGTCTGGGCGAACGGGGGTGCATTCATCAAGCACACACACATTGTGCAAGAGAATGCGAATATAAATCATTGAAATATTAATACACATCTATACACACAAAGGCTGTCATCACATGCATACAATCGCAAGCACACATGCAAAATGACACGCACAAACACACACACACAGGAAAGAGCGAAGTCTGTTTGCTTCCACAAATATATAGCGCGCTCTTACTCGATATTTGTTCTCACATACTCATAAATATGCAGTACCAGACGAGGACGAATACAGAACGCTAGCAGTGCATGTAGGCAGGTACATGCACCGACACGAACACAGGAACATAAACACAAAAAAAGAGAAATACACGCAAAACACGCACACGCACAGTCACAAACAAAACATGAAATATTAATGTACACGCAGGAATAAGAAATGAAAGCAACCCGGGCAGGTGAGACGGCGTCCCGACATGAAACAGCAGCGAAGCAAGGGATGGTTTATGTGGCATCGCGTCACTCCCCTTTTCCACCT
>NC_091582.1:7661395-7666395 GCF_042767895.1 Penaeus vannamei
CCGGTCCTCCATGTGGGTCCTCAGGATGTACTTGTTGGAGCACACGCGGCCGCACACCGGGCAGCTGACCGGCGCCCGGCACGGAAACCTCTCGCCGCCGCCGCCGACCGTCGTCACCGTCACCACGCCGCCGCCGCCCAAGCTCACGACTGCACCTGAAACAACACCACCACCTCGTACAGCCGCCTTCGTGACACACACACACCCTCCCTCGCCCGTCACCTTCCCTCTTCCTCCTCCTCGGAAAGACAGACGAGGAGCACCTCTACTCCTCCCTCCCACTACCCTTCCAACAAAACCAATACATGTACACTTGTGTGAGTGTGTGTACACCCTACTCTCGTCAGGTTCCTCAGGTGAGCACTACACCTGACACAAACAGGCGGTTATCTGGGATGTTAGACCTCTACATCTGCTACATCAACGCCGTCATCAACCGGCCCGCGGATGCTACAGGGGCGGACACCGTCGACGGGACGCTCTAAGCCACGGACACAGAAAGCGGCGTGCGTGCGGGTCGCGTGCTTGCCCTGCGTGTTAGTTACCACAATCTTGCTACTGGAGACGAACGAGGAGGAGAAGAGAGAAGGAAAGACGGAGGTCGTGGAAGAGAGAGGGAGAACGGCGAGGCAGAATAGAGAAAAGGTGAGCGGAGGGAAAGAGCTATGTGGGAGAATAAGGGACAGATAATGAGAGGGTAAGAAAGAGAAGGAGAGAAAGAAAAAAATAGAGAGAGAAGGGGGCAGGGGGAACACTAGAGACTAGAGAGAACAGAAAGAGAGAGAGAGAAAGGAGTGAGAGACAGAGAAAGGAGAGAGAGAGAGAGAAAGGAGTGAGAGAGAGAGAAAGGAGTGAGAGAGAGAGAAAGGAGTGAGAGAGAGAGAAAGGAGTGAGAGAGAGAGAAAGGAGTGAGAGAGAGAGAAAGGAGTGAGAGAGAGAGAAAGGAGTGAGAGAGAGAGAAAGGAGTGAGAGAGAGAGAGAGAGAGAAAGGAGTGAGAGAGAGAGAGAAAGGAGTGAGAGAGAGAGAAAGGAGTGAGAGAGAGAGAAAGAGAGAGAGAGAGAAAGGAGAGAGAGAGAAAGAAAGGAGTGAGAGAGATAAAGGAGTGAGAGAGAGAGAAAGGAGTGAGAGAGAGAGAAAGGAGTGAGAGAGAGAGAAAGGAGTGAGAGAGAGAGAGAGAGAGAGAGAGAGAGAGAGAGAGAGAGAGAGAGAGAGAGAGAGAGAGAGAGAGAGAGAGAGAGAGAGAGAGAGAGAGAGAGAGAAAGAGAGAGAAAGAGAGAGAGAGAAAGAGAGAGAAAGAGAGAGAGAGGAGAAAGGAGGAAGAAGAGAGACTGCGACATGAAATGGAGTGGATGGGGTTCATGCAGTAAGAGTGTGTCAAGAACAGAGGCAGAGAATTTAGAAAAAATGTAAAAGAACCGAGGAAATAGAAAATAAAGAAAAACGAAGGAACGATATCCAAAGAGGAGGAGAGAAGAGATGATGAAAATCGAAGGGCAGGAGGGAACAAGGCGACCGAGCAAAAGTTTCCCGGAAAGAAGCGTCAAAAAGGAAGAGGGAAAGATGGGGGAAAAAAAATCTATAAAATAAGGAAAGGAAAGAAAATAAGAAGAGCGAATAATTACGACGAGGGCGGAGTTCAAAAGGATGAAAGATCAACCGAAGGAGATAGGAGATAGGACAGGGAAACAAAAATAATCAAGAGATAGGAAAGCGTGAACAAGGATGAAAAGAGAGATACCCACGCGAATAAAGACAGGCATGAAGAAAGGGGGGCCAAGGGGTCACAAAAGAAGGGTAATAGACATCCTTCAAGAAGAATGCAGCCAGTATCCTCAGATCCTGAATGAGAAGAAGAGGACGGGCGAAGGGGTTACATAAAGCGGGGTGGGGGGGATGGGGTGGGGTTGGGGGGAGGTCCTACAGCAGGAGCAGAGTCAGAAGGGAGGGTGGGAAGGGGGGGGGGTCCTGAGGGGGTGGGGGGAGAAGCAGCAGTAAAGAGAATATTGATCTAGGGCGGAGGGGGTATAGAAGGTGGAGGAGGAGCTGCAGAAGGTGGAGGAGCTGGAGGAAGAGGAGGAGGAGGAGGAGGAGGAGGGGGGGGGGAGGGAGGACGTGGAGGAAGAGAAGGAGGAGGAAGAGGATATGAAAAAAAGGAGGAAGAGGAGGACGAGGACGTTAGAGAGGACGAGGACGAGGAAGAAAAAGAGAAGGAGGAAAAGGAAGAAGTAGAAGAAAAAGAAGAAGAAGAGGAGGAAGGGGGAAAAGAGAGGAGGAGGAGGAAGAGGGGGGGAAAGGGAGGACGTGGAGGAAGAGAAGGAGGCGGAGGAAGAGGAAATGAAAAAAAAATGAGGAAGAAGAGTACGAGGACGAGAGAGAGGACGAGGACAAGGAAGAAAAAAAGAAAGACGAAAAGGAAAAAGCAGAAGAAGAGAAGGACCAGCAGAAGAAGGAAGGGGAGAAGAAGTCGGCAAACCGCAAGAGAGGGTGAAAAAGGGAGAACGCGGAGGAAGAGAAGGAGGAGGCGGAAGAGGAAATGAAAAAAACAAATGAGGAAGAGGAGGACGAAGACGAGGAAGAAAAAGAGAAAGAGGAAAGGGAAGAAGCAGAAGAAGGAAGGGGAGAAGAAAATCGGCAAACCGCAAGAGAGGGCGAAAAAGGGCGGCAGAGGACACAGGAGTGATGGAGTTGAAGGAGTGGAAAATAACGACAAAAGGAGACGGAGCAAGAAATGAAGGGGGAGAACCGGAGAAAAGGAA
The DNA here is from genome assembly GCF_042767895.1 of Penaeus vannamei. Taxonomy (NCBI): domain Eukaryota; kingdom Metazoa; phylum Arthropoda; class Malacostraca; order Decapoda; family Penaeidae; genus Penaeus; species Penaeus vannamei. The sequence goes on from NC_091582.1 coordinate 7,664,153, forward strand.
AGGTCGCAAGAAAATAGCCCTGAATAAAGGGGGAGTTGACTTTAAAGGAGAGAAGAAAAAAAAGAAAAAAGAAAATAGGAACGACAGAGACGGCGGTCGATCAGAGCGAGCGCCGGTGCGATGGGCGGAGGAGGAGGAGGGGGAAGAGATGGAGGAGGAGGAGGAGGAAGAGATGGAGGAGGCGGAGGAGGAAGAGATGGAGGAGCAGGAGGAAGAGGAAGAACAGATGGAGGACCATGAGGAAGAGGAGAAAGAGATGGAAAAGCAGGGAGAGAAGGAGGAAAAGATGGAAGAGCAGGGGGAGGAGGAGGAAGAGATGGAGGAGCAGGAGGCGGAGGAAGAGATAGAGGAGCAGGAGGCGGAGGAGGAGGAGGAGGCAGTAGAGGAAGAGGAAAAGGAAAAGGAGGAGAAGGAGAAGAGGAAGTAGGAGACGAAGGAGGAAGAGATGGAGGAGCAGGAGGCGAAGGAGGAGTTTGAGGAAGAGATGGAGGAGGCGGAGGAGGAAGAAGAGGTGGAGGAGGAGGAGGAGGAGGAGATATAGGAGAAGGAGAAGAAGATGGAGAGCTGAATTGCGTAAGAAATGTCATCAGAAGGTGAAGAAAATAAATAAAAGAAGAAATGAATCTCGTGGGAAAGAGGAAGATAAAGAGCATGCATATATATATATATATATATATATATATATATATATATATATATATATATATATATATATATATATATATATATATATATATATATACATATAATTAGAGAAGTTGAGAGAAGTAAGAGAAAAAGTAGAACAGATAAAATGAATTACCAAAAAAACAAAAGAGCAGAAAGAGGAAGAAGAATAAGATGAAAAGGGGCCTGTGAATATCGAAGGGACATGAAGTGACATGAAGTGACCTCTGGCGCTGACCTCGGACGGCAAGGGATGACCTAAGTTAAGGGCAGCTTTTCTCGACATGGCGATGATTTACTGATAAGGGCAGCGATAAGACAGTAATGACGACAATAATGATAATGATTACAACGGTAATTTTTTTCAGGAATGATGATGATCACTTTGACAATAGAAATAATAATAATAACTAAATAAATAAATGGTGGTAATGAAATTGTTAATGGTAGTGATGTTAAGATCCCCTTGGCAGGATAATGGCGACGATGATGATGATTATGATGATTATGATGATTATAATGATACCGATACCGATACTCCTTGATATGCCGATGACGGTCACGATAATCAATAGCGCGTCAAGGCAAATGATATGGATAATGAGCGCGAACACAGACTTCGATGATTAATGATGGCAAAGACAATGGTAATGGCGATAATGATGTAATAAGAATGCAGATAACAGATAAGGGAGAACAGAGAACAAGGAACGTCAGGTGCAGAGACAGTCAAGGCTGAGTGAAAGATAAAGAGATAACGATTCAGAGAAATGCATTGCTGCTGGCATTGGTTAGTAACAATACAGTGCAGGTGTGTATCCACAAACTACAATCAATGTATCAAACCAAACAACCATGGTGGGCGGTGGTTACTACGTCTATACAAGAGAAACAGTTCTATGCATTTGTTAATGGTCTAACTTAGTTTGTTGAATTGCTTTCGTATTTCATCTCTTCGTATCTTATTTATCTATCTAGTAACTTTTTGGCATTTTTTTTTTTTTTTTTTTATTTCTGACGCGCATATTGGTTTACAAGAGTCTCGTGTGTTACCCTCCTCTGTCCTTGTCTATTTTCTCTATGTCTGCTTTACATTTTCCTTCTTTCTGTCCGTTTTCTTTCCTTCCCACCTGCTCTCTATCATCCTCTCTTCTCTCTCTCTTTCTCTCTTATCCATTTCTCGCTCTCTCTCCTTTTCTCTCCCTTCCTCCTACCATTTCCCTTTCCCTTCCTATATCCCTCTCCTCCTTCCCTTCTTCCCTCTCCTTCTCTCCCCTCCCTTCCTTCCTCCTTCTCCCCTCCCTCTCTTCCTCCTTCCCTTTCCTTTTTTCCCCTCCTTCCTCCACGTTCCTTTTTCCCCTCCTTCCTCCACGTTCCTTTTTCCCCTCCTTCCTTCCTTTTCCTTCTCCCCTCCTTCCTTCCCTCTTTCCCCTTCCCCTCCTTCCCTCACACCCAGAGGCCCCTGCGTGTCCACACCGGGCCAGGTATCAGCGGGTGAGGCTGAGTGACCGCCACGTTTTTTGTTGATGGAATTCCAGAGCAAGGGGGGACTCAAAAGAACTCCAAGAGGAAAAGTG
>NC_091582.1:7671395-7683895 GCF_042767895.1 Penaeus vannamei
AACTACATGTTTAAAAATAAGACAGGAATACACGGGGTAAACCTCCTGGAACATGCCCTAACCTTAGGAACTGTTAACCTTTGCCGTAGTACAACGTGTGCGCATGGCGGGATGGCTGCCATGCTGAAGTCCTGACAAAATATTTCCTCTTTGTTTTTTAGGATCGTGAGGTAGAACACAACAGAAGGGTTGACAGCGTCGCTAGCTGCTGAGATCTATGTCCGACTTTGGTTAACGTCCCCAAGGAACGCTACTGGAAACGTTCTTGGATAAAGCATTTTATCCGAGGATATATTATCCTGAATGTCTAGTGGATTTCCAAAAGTTCATTACTATTCTTTTTTCGTCTTTGATGACGCTGCGGGCATATTTCTCGCCACGATCGAACCAACAGGTGAAAAAAGCATACGGTAACGTAATTATATACTAAGCGAGGCTTCAAAACACAGGGCTTCAAGTACTTCTCCCCCTTGCTACATGGACACGCGTTCGTTATCCAATATATCAAGTTTCCCAAGCCCTTAAAAAGAGATATATAAGGTCATAAACTCGAAGCTTTATTTTTCAGCCTGTTTGGTCGACGAACATCCGCACTAAAATGGCTTCAAGGTATGGTCAGTGCGTGTGCGTTCAGCGTCTACACTGGGATATATCCAGGAAGCGTGAGTAAATCATGTACTTTCTTTAGGAACCGAACAATGAACTTGAACTGAAAAGGCGATCACTAAAATGTTCACAAAACTTAAATTAAAAAGGCGGTACGACGTCGCTCCTACGAACGTATAACTGACCGCTAGTCTAGACACTAAAAAAAATATGAGACGACTAAATGATTAGTGAACTGTCGCAACATAGGAACGTAATGAACTGCTCAAACTGCATATGGCTTGAACCAGCTACAAAAAGGACCCGGGGAATCTGGCGTTATTGTGAGATCTTGCAAAGCCGGGGAAGACAGGCCCGCTGAAGCTGTCACAGGGGAGGGAGGTGTTGCTATGGCTTTGGGCCGAAGTCTCTCACTTTCTCTGTTGTCTCTTTCACACACACACACACACACACACACACACACACACACACACACACACACACACACACGCACACACACACACACACACACTCAAAGTCAAAAGTCTCACCGTTGTGGTACGTGGTATGACATGGGTGGTACGGTGTAGTGTGGTGTAGTATGGTATAGTATCTGGTATGGTGTTTACAAGTGGGGTTCGTCTCTCTGTCAAGCCCGGCTCTGTAGGTGGCCTCCCCCCCCCCCCCCTCCCTCCCCCGAGAGCACAGCCGGGAGCCGCCCCATAATGATAAGGATTGTGAGGCTCTGACACTAATGGCAAACTCACTCCGTCCTCTGAGGAAGCAATAACAAAAGAAAAAAAAAAAAAACTTGTTACGAGACAGCGAAATGTTTTTTTCTCATGACACGATCATGGCGACTAAAAAAATTGGCTCGATATAATCATGATAATTCGTAATACTGGCAACAATAATGGAAAATCATGAAAAAAAAATGTAATATGCAGCATCCGAAATAATAACAGCAGCTAATACAATTACAATGATGGAAATAATCATAAAACAAGTTGTTATAATAACTCTAAGAGCAATAAATATAAAAAACAGTGATCATACAATAATAATAACTACATCATCAATAAAATAATAATAATAATGATAATAATAATAATAATAATAATAATAATAATAATAACAATAATAATAATAATAATAACCATTCTGATGTTAACAATAACGATACTAATAATAATGATAATGATACTGATAAAAGTAATCATAATAATAGTAATCAATAAAAAAAAATAATTCCATTATAGTTCTAACAATATTAATATCAACAACAATAATAGCGTACCTAAAAACCAAAGTCATAACTATCTAACATGCAAACATACCAGGTCGTATGGTGACCCGGATATACAGGTAGCATAGCCTTGTTTCAGGTCACACTAAACTAATGTAAGACTAAAAAGGTTCCAAAACATCCTAAAGAACATGGTTTCGAACGCGTAATTATACAAAAAAAAAAAGAAAAAAAAAACTACTAAAAATAGCTAAACGGTAAAATATATATAAACCCTTTAGATTCATCACTATAGACTAATCCTACGGTAGTTTTTTTAATTTTTAATTATTGTGACTAAGTAAAAAATCGTATACAACTGATATATCGCGCCTAGGGGAAGGCGGGGAAGAGATCTATCGAACAACCAGCGGGACACGTTCCCTGGAAGTGTCCCCAGAACGTGGTTGTTTCTGCATTAAATTTACGTCTAGGAACTTCTATGTGTTGTGTATATACGCATATATATACTCTCTATTCTATACACGACTTAAAATATACACTGGGAAAGTACGGTTTTATATATATATATTTTGATACTGACTTGATGAGTACGTCCGGTTCATGAAAGGTTGGTAATGGAGGGCGAGGGAGTCGGTCAGAGGGGAGGGAGGGGGAGGAAGGCCCCTCCCGCCCCCCGCACCTTCCCTTCCCTTCACCTCTTTCCTCAGTCACGAGTCCGGGCCTCAGCCTCTCCTTGGAGGACCTCAAGCCACCTTCAAAAAGAAAGAGAAATTTCTTCTCCTTTACTTGGCACATATAGCTCGCCTGTATATAAAATAGGACGTTTCTTTTCTTTTAAATTTATATAGAAATGAGGTTTAATTTATTGCATAATCAACAACGTGTATATTGTAAGGTTTTGTTTAAGTCTCCCTACAAAAGGTATATTATGTATATGATGAGACCGAACCATTCAAATGTCACTTTTACACTCCTTTTATCTTTTAGCTGAAGTGAATAGAACATGAACACATCGAATTGATGCTATTTCCTACTCGTTCTTGGTCTGACCTTGCTCAACAGCCACTGCTAGGAAACATAAATGCTACTCTGAATAATATCTGCGTCCCGGAGTATGTACAAGTAGGTCTTTTGTTGCGGCGGAGGCTGTAACGTGGTCTATGCTGTAATCGTCGAAGGCAGAGGGGTGGGTTACGAAAGCACGCTGACATCGTGTGTGCATGTACTCTGTGGACGACTGGCACGGCGGACGAGGGTCACGTGACTGATCATCAGTGCGGCTGGTGTGATCCCTGCTGATCAATGAGCGCCAGTTGCTGCTGCTGTATCTGCTGGTGGGACTGCTGCTCCTGCTGCTGCTGTCCCAGCTGCGACGGTGGCGGCGGCGGCTGCATGTGGGGCTGGTGGTAGTGGTGCTGGCGTCGCTTCTTGTAGCCTCGGTGGGAGAGGCTGATGTGGTTGGTGAGCGTGTTCTTGGTCTTGTACACGCGGTTGCACACGGGGCAGGTGAACACGTGCTGCACGGCGGAGTGGATGTCCGCCAGGTGCGTCCTCAGCTTGTACTTGTCCCGCAGCACCTTGAAGCAGATCGGGCACTGCGCCCCCACCCACGACGCACCACTCACGCCGCTCGCCCCTCGCCCGCCAGCGCCGCCCGAAGAGCCGCCCACGCTCGCCACCACCACCTCTCGGCCGCCGCCACTCGCCCCAGTGGTCGTGAGGGCGCCTCCACCGCCGCCGCCGGCGCCCATGACCACGCTGGAGGCGGCGCTGCTGCAGGCTGGCGGGGGCGGGAGGGGCGGCGGCGGCGGAGACGTAAAGGGCGGGACAAAGCTTGAAGACACCGGCGACGGCGGTGTGGAAGACAAGTGGCCGCCTGCAACGACAAGCAGCATTTAGCTTCTCAAACACTGAGTCGCGGAGCGTTATCATGGTGCGTGGCGGTCCGCTGCCACGCTCCTCTCACGGCCTCAACACACTACAACATCAAGGGGACACCAAAGGCTCTCACACTCAGACTTACTCGCTTCACTCAGCATTATAGAATATAAAAAATAACTTCAAGTAATATTTTTTGTTTGTTTTGTTTTTGTTACATAATTCATCACATTAATCACCAGGTAATCAACATCCACTCTATGTATCTAACTTTGAGAAATCACATTTTTTCCTTCTTAATGAAGCATGTAATCAAGTATCTTAAGTACAAAAAACAGACACGCATCAGGTAACAAAATAGATCTATATATCATTTCCACTGAGGTAATACTAGTACTAATTTGTAGAGACGCGTCGGCCGCCTCGCCGGGGCCGCGGCGCTCCTTCGCAGACCAAGTTACACTCAGACAACTGAAGAGCATAAAGACACGGTGCTGGAGGGGGAGGTGTTCGGCTGCTCTCGGGACTTTGTGCTTCTCTTTCGAGGTCCGGACCTCTTAGGTCGCGCCTCTTTGCCTCATAGGGCCTCTGCCCTCCAAGGGCCTCTGGCCTTCCGGGCCTAACCTCTGAGGTTGGCCCTGGGCGTGCGAACGCGAGCTACCACTACTCATCGACCATCTCGTTCACCACGAATTCGGTCTGCGGCGCCGAGTTCTTCTGGGGGTGCGAGTGCGGGCTGCCCGGGGGCATCTCCGCGTCCCCGTGCAGCAGGGACTCGAAGCCTCCCGCTGCCTCCTGCGCGGCGTCTCGCAGATCCTCCATCTCTTCCCCGGGCAGGAGCGGGGGCGCCACCGTCGAGGCCGCCGAAAGAGGTGGAAGGGCGTCCGGGGGCGCCGAGAGATCTCGCACCGGGGTTCCTTCTCGGGGCGCGTGCCTGACGGCGGCCTTCAGTGCAGCGAGCTGCTGTGCGTTGGTAGTCCTGAGGACGGTGTACGAGGGATAGCGGCCGCGGCGTCCCCTGGTGCCCGTGGCGCCCCGGTGGTACACGCTCAGGTGGTTGTGCAAGGAGTTCTTGGTGCGGTACACGTGGTGGCAGATGGGGCAGATGTGCGCCCCGCCCTGCGTGTGCTTGTCCTCTATGTGGCGCCGCAGGCTCGTCCAGCGGCTGAGTGCCTTGTTGCAGAGGGGGCACCGCTGCTGGCCCGCCCCCACACTGCCTCCCGCCGCGACACCTGCAAGACAACCTCCATCAATATCCACAGCGCTTCCACCTCCACCTCCAGCCTCAGCCTGCACCACAGCGGGGCCACCACCATCACCGCCACTAAAGAAGCACTGGGTCTACTACAGCTAGAGAGAGGGAGAGTTAGGTCGCGCAGTCTGAGGCGGGGAGAGCAGTCTAGGCCTATCCTTAGCCCACAATACTTGCAGCTAATGTCATCATCAGTATTAAAGGATTACCATTAAAGTCGCCGGGAAATCAGCCTGAGCGAACCCCGTCCGGCCGCAAGGTGTCGCTAGGCCTTACACCACGCTGCCTCGAGATCCGATGCCCCGCGAGGCGGAACGGACTCTCAACCCAAAGAGCAACTTGTCTTTCTTTCCGGCAGTCTCCGTCACACCTGTTCGGCTAGACGTTCCATTTTCTTGTCTTTGTTTCGTCTATATACTCCAAAAGAGACTGAATGCGAGAAAAGACTGGGGGATAACAGAAGTGCAAATATCAAGAAGAAAGAACGAAAGTGAGACAATAGACAAAACCTGACAGTAAGACAAAACATTACAATTCTTCCATATTTATAGAACAATGCACCGTCAGCCCTCCCCGCCCGCCCCGCGTCATGTTATAACTCAGGGTTCTCCGGTTCCAAAGAAACAGAACATAAAGTCTGATGGATATGAATAAATAACACAACAGGTCTTCCATTACGGTTTATTGTTCGAAATGCTAATACACAGCCACTAAAAAGCGATGGAGCCCTTCTCGGCCTACAGGGAGGAGGAGACGTAGGCCTATGGGGGTCGGGGTTGGGGGCTCCGCGACTACGACAAGCGTTTGGGGCTGCGAAAACACTCCACGTCACATCCCTAATTCCACACGTACGAAAAAAAAGAGACATTTCTTCACAGAATCAAGAGGAGGGATCATTTTTCCCGGGCCTCTTTCGCTTAAAAAATGTTTCTTTTTTATTGTATCTTCGTTTTTTTTTATATCTCGTAACAAAAATAAGTTATCCATTTCTGTATACAAACGTGTTTAGGCAACCACAATTATCAACCTCTCTCTCTCTCTCTTTTTACTTTTCATTTTTTCATAAGGGGGAGGGAGGAGGAAGGGTGGGGGTAAGGGGGAGGGGGTATTTCTTATGCCTATCTATCACAGCACTAGTTGTAGATGACACCTAATACAAAAAAAAAATTGAAAAAAATATATATCATTATATTGTCCATCTAAAGCTATCTAGGAAAGCAGTTTTTTTTCTCTCTTAAATCTAAACATAGAATTCTTCTTATAAAAATTGCCACTTCTTTATATCTATAAAAACAAAATGGGCGGGTGGGATACAGGTCATGTTATGAGGAAAGGGGTATGTATGTATGAGGGGACTGTTCTAGAGGTCAAAGGTCATAGACAAATACGGAAAAAGGATGATAAGAGGGGATGATGAAAGTGATAAAGCGAGAAATGATAGACATGTTTTAGGGTCACAAGTGTGCAAATGTGGCAGTTATGGTTGGGTGGGAAACAAGGATTCTATAACTTGTACGTGTCAAAGGTGAAGATGCGCGACTGCTACTGGGTGAGTGTGTGAGTGAGTGAGTAAATGAGTAAGTGAGTAAGGGTGTGGGTATGAATGTGAGTAAGAATGTGAGTATGAATGTAAGTGTGCGAGTATGACTATGAGTAAATGTGTGATGCATGAATGCATGAATGTGGGTGAGTGAGTAAGTGTGTGTAGTATGCGTGTGAGTGAGTAAATGAGCATGTATCTAATTGAGTATGAATATCAAAGAATTAATGAAAGTGTGTATGATTGTGAATGTGTATGTATATGCTCACGCGTATATGTGAGTGTGTGAGTATGTCTGACAATGAAAGTACATGAGTCTGTGCAATGACATTCAGAGCAAGAGGCGAGGGGACAGATGGTGCACAGGTGATAGATGGCTTGTGTGACGCCAGATGACACACAAACTACGACAGATGGCTCGCCGCTGAAAAGATTTGGGGAGATACAGACTCTGAACTGTGATTCCAAGAAAGTAAATAAATGGGAGAGGAGGGAAGGAATGAGAAGTGAACAATGGGTTAATGACGAGTGAATGTGAAGTGAGTGGGGGGGGGGGGGGGTGAGGGGTGGTAGAGGTGAGTGGAGGGGTAGAGGGTGGCACGTACAAAGTCCACAACAACGAAAGTGTGTAACTTGTGGGTGTGGTCTTGGGCTCTCTCTCTCTCTCTCTCTCTCTCTCTCTCTCTCTCTCTCTCTCTCTCTCTCTCTCTCTCTCTCTCTCTCTCTCTCTCTCTCTCTCTCTCTCTTCCTCCCCAAACACAACTACGCCACACAAAATGGACTCCTTAATTAAAAATAAATCATCTTTATCCCCCTGTTTTCTTCACGCCTGCCTCGAGGGGGAAGATGGTCCCTCCCCAACCCTCCACTCCCCTCCCCTCCCCTCCCCCTACAGGTGGCGCAACAGACCCCCCCCTTCCCTTCCACCCCCCTCCTTCCAACGTACGGCAATCAACTTAAAGATGATTTGATGCGGAGGGACCGAGTCTGGGTGATCCGCCGACGTCACTGATCACCGCTCGCATGTCCTGCCCGGGATGGATGGAAGCCGAGGGAGAGAGGGAGGGAGAGATGGAAAAAGGGAGGGGGGGAGGGAGAGAAAGGGAGAAGGAGAGGAGGGGAAATAGGGAGGAAGAGCAGAGGAAAGAAGGAGGGGGGGAAGGGATTTAGACAGAGGGAGAGAAAGGCAGAGGGAGAGGAGGGGAAAGGGGGAGGGGAGACGGGAAATAGGGAGCAAGGGAGAGACGGAAGAGAAGAGGGGAGGGAAGTAGAGATGGGTGAGAGAAGAGAAGATGGAGAGAGGATGGAGAGAGAGGAAGAGCGAAAAGGGAGGGAGAGAGGGACAGATGGAGGGAGAAAAAGAGAAACGAAGAACGAGAGGGCGACTACCAGATGTCAACAGAACAGATACAGAGAAGGAAGAAAAATAAGACAATAAAAGAAAAGAAGGAGACGAAGAAGAAAGGGCAGGACATTAAAAAAAAACGGCAGAGTGCATCGTAGGAGAGCGGGGATCGCAGGGTGAATGAGAGTGAAGGGGCGGGAAGGAGAGTGAGTAGTCGGCGAGAGGGAGGTTGAGGGAGGAGGGAGGAGGGAGGAGGGAGGCGGGAGAGGGAGGAGGGAGGCGGGAGAGGGAGAAGAGAAGAAGAAAGAGCGAAACGAGAGTAAGGATGAAGAGGGTAAAGGGGGAAGGGGGTTTTGAGGGAGGAGGGAGGCGGGAGAAGGAGACGAGAAAAGGGAGAAGAGAAAAAGAAAGAAGAGCGAAACAAGAGAAAGGAGGAAGGTAAAGAGAGGAGGGGAGGTTGAGGGAGGAGGGAGGATGATGAAGGGAGACAGGAAAAGTGAGAAGAGAAGGAAGAGCGAAACGAGAGAAAGGAGGAAGGAGGAAGAGGGAAGAGGGTAAAGGCAGAAGGGGGAGGTTGAGGGAGGAGGGAGGCGAGAGAGGGAGGATGAAGGAGGGAAACGAGAAAGGGAAGATGAGGGAGGAAAACGGGAAAGGGAGAAGAGAAGAAGCAAGAGCGAAAGAAAGGAGGAAGAAGGAAGAGCAAAACGAGATAAAGGAGGAAGAAGGAAGAGGGTAAGAGGAGAAGATAGGAGAACGAACGAGGAGGGAGAGAGATAAGAGAATGAAAAGGGGGAGGCGGCCGCTGCCTGGCTCGGCTGCAACAAGCGTCGGATATTGGGCCGGATCCGCCAGCCGGGTCATCCTCGCCGCCGCCATACCCGCGCTCGGAGCTGCCTTGATGTGGGTACGAGTGACGGACGGCGAGAGAGGCGGCCGCGGCGCAGCGATGGGCGTGCGTGGACCGGAACTCTGCTCACCGTTGCTGCCCCTAGTGTGCCCCTCCTCCCTCTCCCCGCCCCTTCCCTCTCCCTGCCCCTCCCGCGTCCCGAGCTCCCACTCCCTGCCCCTCCCGCGTCCCGAGCTCCCACTCCCTGCCCCTCCCGCGTCCCGAGCTCCCACTCCCTGCCCCTCCCGCGTCCCTAGCTCCCTTCCCTGCCCCTCCTTCCCCCGCACCCCCCCCCCCCCAATCGCGAGTTCACTCCCCCCTCCTCCGCCGCTCCACTTGGCTCTGTCCTGCCCCCAGCCCTTCATTTTTGACGACTCATGAGAGGGGGGAGGGGGAGGGCCGGGGCAGAGCGGGGGAGAGAAGGTTAGGATAGGTAGCGAAGGGAGGAGGGAGACAGACAGAAAGAAAAAGGCGGGAGGAGAGACGACGGGAGGGGGAAGGGAGGGGGGATGCAGGACCTGGAACAGGGAGACAGGGGCAGGGGAGGGCAGGGGGAGGGAGGGGGACTCCAGGGGCAGCACAAGGTCACCAGGTCCCAGACACGAGCGGGACCCGGACGTGGCTGCGGCCGGGGTGTGGGAGGAGGAGGGAGGAGGGCGGAGGGAGGGGGGGAGGACCTCCTGCTGCGCAACCCGGATCACGCTCTACAACCCGGTTATTGTGGCGTTGCTTACTACCTTGCACTTCCATCCTGCTACCCCATCCATCCATCCACCGGTCCCCTTATTCACCCTCGCCCTCTCTCTTTCTCTTCCTCCCTCCTTCCCCCATCTACCTAAACCTCACGTCCTTTCACACTGAACCAAAAAAAATGAGAGAGAGAGATAAAAAGGAGAAAAAACAAAAAGGGAACACCCACAAGTCACACCATTCACAAATAACATGAAAGAGGATTGTGTATGTGTGTGTCTTACAATAGAGAGAATAACCGTACAGTATCTACGTGAATACAACAATTCTTGCAGTGTGAACTCTCCGGCGACACTAGATACGCTCGTAAAGGGACTGGTGTTCTCAACCTATCACGCATATTATCACAATCGGTTACATTTCAGTTCCTATCACATGCAATTCCTTTTTTAAACCTAGTTAACACATCGGGTGGCAGCATCACAAGTGGGTTTTTGTGTGTGTGTTTGTTTAATCATTATATCCTAATCAAGACTGGTAAGTACCATAGAAAGTTTTTTTTTCAGACATCCCTAAAGATACAAGTTGGCATCACATGTTTGGTTACGCTTACACCTAATATAACGAAATCACAATTTTGTGTCTTTACACCTTTGTCTTAGTGATAACAACAGCAATTGCTTTTCAAAAATTCGATGGTAAAGACATCATTGTCCATATATGCCTCTAAATGACTAATTGGCATCACATCATTTTGCTTACACATTTTAAAAAATAAATTAAAATACAGTGAAGATGGAATCGCAGACACATTCCGTTTCAGTAACCTAATAGTAACATGGCATCACATTGTTTCCTTTAGTACCTAATTACACATAGATGGCATCACAACAAACATTTCAGTTATAATTTTAGTTATAAAATGGCATCACGGTATTCTTATTCAATAACCTTAATATGGCATCACATTATCTCTACTTATGCACCTAATGGCAACACACAGCTCTTTGTTTTTAATTCCCTAATTGTAAAGTTAATTAGCTAATTTTACAATCACCTTAATCATCTAATAATACAAAAGGTAACAGTACACAGCTCTCGTTTTTTTTTTCTTAATTAGTCATAAACAAATTAGATCACATTTCTCGCTTTAATAGCCTAACCATATACAGGGTCGACATCACATGGTTGCCTTTGTCTTTCAAAATAAGAACGAACAGTATAAAATGGTTGGCATTATAATCAATACTAATTTCACCTCAAAACTCCAAACCAGACTATGACGGCACCATTCGCTTCAAGTCTTACACTACGCACACCATACAGGTTAAGCCTTCAACAACCTCGGGTCATACAGAAGGAGACAGAGAAAAGCTTAAGGCATTTCTCTCTCCGGTATCCAGTAAAAAAAAACATCATTCTGGTCTGTGTTCGTACCTAGCTTACAGCAGGAGCATGGCATCGCGCTTTTTTGCACGCCGTGAGGACCTGCACACTCGGTTCTTCATATCACGTGACCACCAAGACATATTTTCTTTTTTCTCTTACACCTGCTTGGCTTGGAAGGCATGGGAGGGTAGGGTGAAAGGGGGGAGGGTCATGGGTGGCAGGGGAGGGGTGGGTCGGAATCGGGGCAAGAAAATGGATATGTATATGGAAGGAAAGGTTGGCGGGTAAGGAGGGGGCAGGACAGATTTATGTTTTTTTACGTAATTTTTTTTAGCTATTTTTATTTTTTATGGTTATTTTTAATTGTGGTGGGAGCATATGGTCATGGCGGCCTCACACACGAGGCTGGCGAAGGGTGACACGAATAGTTTGTCAACAACACGACCCGGAACTTTATCGCCAACAAAACCCGGTAACAGACTCCTGGAAGAGGGGAGCTGACAGCTGCGAGAGTGATTGAATTAACTTTGATGTTATTCAGGGATTCTTCTCCGAATCTCTTTGTTCTCTCTCGCAGCGCCCGGATCTTCCCTCGCGGTGTATGGCTTAAACTCGTAATAACAATCACTGAACAAGCCACTGTTCGCTACAGGCAGTGAAATCAACACGCACTCATTCACTCCCTCGCACACTCGTAACTCAGAAGTAAATGCTAACAGTAGTACCTCGCCCTACAAGACGGCAGTAACATCTTACAATATATATATATAATGTATAATCATCTCCCATTTCTTCCCTCCCCTACTTAAAACCAGGAATGAATAGCCTTATAAAGTCTACAAGAGGAACCTGTGTGGTAAGTACAGTGTCTCGCGCAACACTTCGTATACTGGCGACCTCACGCGCCTGCAGGGGAGAGGGGAGGGGGAAGGAAGGGGTTCAGGAGGGGGTTGGGGAAGCTGGAGTAGAGAGGGACATGAGGCCAGCATATATTTATCACGGGGCAACTCATGGTGTACATATATGCAAACGCACACGTACGCAACCGTGGGTCACGCACACATACACAGCCATTCACACACACAAACGCCCAGCCAATCACATACGCACACAAGGCTTGGGTACAGGCCACGGCACATCAAATCCGGCCTGTGTCTCTACAACTACAATCTAAAACCTTAAAAAATATCTCACTGTCATCTGCTTAGGAGTACCTAGCTTGCATGTGCGGATCCTCTGTACTCGGGGACTGACATGCTGCTTTTGCTCGCGTGACACTAAGGCCCCGAAGTGCCTGTCATCTTATAAAACGCAAAAAGTGTTTACTTTTTTTCTTTCTTTTCCGAGTGACTTTGTTTGCGAGCGATCAGGGTACAACATACTGTCAACATGTGGGAATGCGTGCGTGCAGGTGTGTGTGATTGTGTTTGAGTGCGCGTGTTGGTGCGTGCATGCTGGTTCTGCCTGCTTATGGAATTTTTTTTCGTGTGCACATAAACATTACTGTGTTGATTCATGGGAGACTGAAGATATGGAAGCTATTTCGGAGTAAGAACAAGATGATAAAAGGAGAGGGAGGCAGGGAGAGGGAGTCAAAGGGAGTATGAGTGGGTGATGAGGGAGAGAGATAGATAGATAGATAAATAGATAGATAGATAAACAGATGGGAGAGAGGGAGGGAGGTAG
>NC_091582.1:7693895-7698895 GCF_042767895.1 Penaeus vannamei
TGTGTGTGTGTGTGTGTGTGTGTGTGTGTGTGAATGTGAGTGTGTGAGTGTGAGTGTGAATGTGAGTGTCTGTGAGTGTGAGTGTGAGTGTGAGTGTGAGTGTGAGTGTGTGTGTGAGTGTGAGTGTGAGTGTGAGTGTGTGTGTGTGTGAGTGTGAGTGTGCGCGCGTATGTATGTAAAAGGTATGGGCATGCGAATATGGGTGTTAGTTTATATGCTCAAGTGTGGCAATGAGTACGGAACCGAGAACGTGTTTTTTTTATTTTTTTTTTTAGCACAAGTTCAAATATGAGTGTCAGTGTAAGTGTGAGTGTTAGTGTATGTTCGTCTGTCGGTTCATGTAGCAAGTCAGTGTGTTTGTCTGTGTGTCTGTGTCCAGCTCAAGACACCAGCAGACACGGCCGCCACACGGGGAGCGGACCTGCTGGGAGGTCTCCGGGTAAGGCTGTCCGAGGGCGGCACTCCCCGGCCTCCTCCTCGGCCGGGCGTCCACCGCGAGGGCGGGCGGGGCACTGCTTGGGTAGCGGCTGCGCCCCAGCCGAGTATCACAAGACAATACTGCTCTATCACATGTGTTTATCAGCGGGCCGGCACGACCCCGTCGCGGGCGCCCCGGGCCATGGCAGCGTCGGCCTCCTACTCGAGGCCGGGGAAGGACGGGAAGGAGGGCAGGGACTGCGCCAGGCTCTGCGCCATGGCCTGGATCTGCTCGTGCGACGGGCCGCCCTCGAGGGGGGCGGGCGGTAGCTGCGCCGCCACTTCGGCCAGCGACGGGCCGCCTTGCCCCGTGCCGCCGCCCGCGCCCGACACCTGCGGATCGGCGGGCAGCGGTTGGGCCATGGCGAGGGTCTGCGGGCGGGCATCCACGTGCAGCGCGGGCAGGTGAGCCGTGGGCGAGGGAAGGGTGTGGGCGGGGGTCGCGGGCGTGGTGGAAGAGGCTGTGGTGGCGGGCGGGTGGCGGGTGTGGTGGGTGTGGTGGTGGTGGTGGGCGGCGCGGTCGCCGCGGTGCACGGTGGAGGTGTGGGTAGCCAGAGAGTGCTTGGTGGAGTACACGCGGCCGCACAGCTCGCACGGGAACCGCTCCGTCTGCACCGTGTGCTTGTCCAGAATGTGCGTCTTGAGGTTATACTTGTTACTGATCACCTTGTTGCAGTACGGACAGACGCACGCCGTGTGGAGCAGTGACCGCCGCCCACCTGAAACAGCAAAACACACACCTTAGAGTGCGGGCGGCGGTCACCTCAGACATCTTTCCCTCCCACTCCGGGTTGGCCTCCAATCGACATCACTTGCTCTATCCCTCCAAAATACATAGCAGATGTCGCGATGATTCTCAATGAATTATGCCTTTACATCTTCCAACCTCCTCTCTCTAATCACTCTAAACTTTCTCATCCAATGCCTTCCTCACTCAAGTCTCTCCCTCTAGCTAACAGGCGCGTATGCTCCATCATCACACACCCTCCACCACCATCCAATGAATAATTCACACCGATATTCTAGATATTAATCTCGTTTTCCTCCGCCCGCGAGACAACGAAGTCTCGCCTCCCACGCGTCGCTGCTTAATCAACCGCCCCGAATGTACTCCCAAAATATACACATAATTCCCCCCTCCTTCTTTTCGAGGTGCGTGTGTGTTCTAATATATTCTATTTCCTATTCATTATCCTGACCTCATTTACCTTCCCTTTGCAATCCACACTTTGCATATGCTTCTGCGTGTGTTTATCATGTCTGTGTGCATGTGTATTTGGCATCATTGTGTGTGTATATCTCGTGCGTATCTGAAGTGTATGTATATGGTATGCGTGTGCCATGCGTACCGATGCATGTGTTTGTTTTGTATATATGTCACGTGTATGTCATGTGCGTGTGTGTGATGTGTGTGCGTGATGTGTGTGTGTGTGACGTGTGTGTGTGACGTGTGTGTATGTGACGTGTATGTGACGTGTGCGTATGTGTGCGTGTGACGTGTGCGTGTGACGTGTGCGTATGTGACGTGTGCGTATGTGACGTGTGCGTATGTGACGTGTGCGTATGTGACGTGTGCGTATGTGACGTGTGTGTATGTGACGTGTGTGTATGTGACGTGTGTGTATGTGACGTGTGTGTATGTGACGTGTGTGTATGTGATGTGTATGCATGCGACGTGTGTATGTAAGTGTGTGTATGTGAATGTGCATAAGTGAATGTGCGTATGTGACGTGTATGTGATTGTGCGTATGTGACATAGGTGTGCATTTGTATCGTGCGTGTATATAACATGCGCCTGTGCATGGAATCTAGATATATATGTTTGCACAATCCTAAAAAAAAAAGTGGTACAGAAAAAGGGGAGGGTAATGAAAGAGGGACACACACAAGACAATAAGTTATCAAGGCATTTCCATGTAACGTTTTCATTTACTCCTTGTACCTACCAATTAGACAAGCTGTCGTCAACTGCCAGTCAAAAGAATTCTGTCTCTCTATTTATCAACTTTAATTAATGGCTTAACAAGTACCTCCCCCCCCCCCCCAAAGTATCCCTTCCTCCCCAAAAAATAAGTGAAAAAGAAAAAAATCATAATAATGGTGGGCTTAGTCACAATAGCGATATAAAGCTTGCCTGTGGCTCTGATTATCCTCCGAGTCTCAGACCGAGCGTGCAGTTCACACGAGGCATTCCTGCCGCGCTGGGCATAGATACATCTTTATTCCAACTCGTTGTAACAGAATAATTTTCCTTCAATTTGGTGTTGCCACAAGGAACCAATCCTCGTTGTTTACTTCAATAGCGTAGATTAGAATTCTCCATCAATTTATCTAAATGAATGAATATATAAACAGTTAAATTTACAACCATAGTCTTGATTCAAAAACTGTCATTCAGTCGGTAGTTTTCCCTCATGGAGATGTTAACAGTCATGCAAATGATGTAACTGATATCAACAGCACATCGAGACACCAGTTATGAATGCGATCAAATTCCTCATAATCAAAAGCAGTTCACACCATGAACCACCAGCATTAAGGTCATAAAATGAAATGCAGAAAATATTCACATCTTTTTTCTTTACTCCTCTATAAAATGCTTACAACGGTTTTGGCACTGATCACAATACTGTTCACTAAAACAAAACTAGAGAGCTATTCATTGGACACATCCAAATCATTCATTCGTTTTTTTAACTCATATTTTTTTGTTTCCTTCTAGGTACCTCTAACAGTAAGTCCTTACGAAAACTATAGAGAAAAATTGATATGAGAAAAAAAGAACTGACTGTGGACAACAAGGTACAAACACAGCATCTCTACAACTACTGTTTAGTGAAGAAGGTCTCAGGAACATTGACGAAGGCTAGCAATGCTCTGCCATCCCGTTTTATTTTTTGCGTGCGTGCGTGTAATAGTGTGTGTGTGTGCGTGCGTACCTGCGTGTAATGTGTATTGCGTGCGCACGTGCGTGTAATAGTGTTATGTTTGTGTATGTGACTATATGTTGTGTAGTGCATATCTATAAGGAAAAAAATGCTGGCATTTCAAGTACGGCCATTGCTCACTCTCATATTTTGTTAATGCTACAAGTAAATGGAAGTAAGAATAACAAATTTTGGGATGCAAAATATAAGAATGTGCTGCTGAGTTGTTATTATTTTCAGTACAGGCCTTGGTAAGAGAAATAAGTAAAGTGCAATTAAGTGCGTGAGTGTGTATATGTATGTGTTTTCAATAAGTGCGTGTGATGTGAATGTGAGATCACTCCGTCTGTGCACAGGCAGCGAGTCCACGTCCGGCCGCCTGCACGGGACTCTAGATTCCTGCACCGGAATCGTATATAATACAGCGATAAAATGAAATAAAATCCCAACCGGCGTGCGGGTGAGGCGGCAGTGTGAAGAGTGACGTTCCTTCTTGCCGTTGTGAACAAGACAGGCGTCGCATCACATCCTGCACGCGCTGACGTATGCTGGACGACGCACTTTGGTGTCGCTCTTTCAAGTGTCCTTATGGAGTAATACACAGCAAGAAAAACACTACTGGCGCATTCACCCGATTACACAATCACATTCCCAGTAAGTACTTCATCTCGTTTCCTATGTTCTACATATTGCGGTTTGTACAATCCCTGGCGGACGTCACAAGGTGCTGACTGTACACACATCGTTAAATAAATAAAATAAGTTAAATAATACATGCCGACGAGGCAGTGGTTTGTACATCCCACAAAATGCCCAACTTTGCAGAATCTTATAAGATATGCAACAAACCTCTAGCAAAAGTTTCTTGCATACGTACAAGTTCTTTGTTTCTCCAGGCCAAACTCTCCCCTCAATTCCTTTTACAATCTCATGAGTTATGGAAAATACTGATATTACAAAAGTTTCCCTGAAAAAAGAAAGTTTCAGTATAATAAATAAATTGTCAACTATGAGCAAGTTCCCGCCACTGGAGTGGATCATAAATGAACTCCCAGAAAAGGTTTCGGAATCCACCACGTCTTTTGTTCAGAGATTCTGTCTTCTCCTCAGATCGCTATTCCTCGACGCCGCGTCTCTCCCCCTTCTCTCGCTCTGCCATCCTACGGTCTTCCTCGTTCTTCCGCAGCAGCTAACCTCCGGCTACCTCCCCCCGCCCTTAGTACCGCTGTGGCACCTGCGGCACTTGGTGCTTCTTGTGAGTGCCACTCATGTGAGCCCGCAGGGAATTGAGGGAGGCGTACATGCGGCGGCACACGGGGCACTGCATGCTCTGGCGCGGGCCATGCATGTCCCGGAGGTGTGTCTTAAGGACGTACTTGTTGCACAGGACCTTCCCGCACACGCCGCAAGCCACCTCCTCCCCCGTGGCGAGCCGGGTCCTGCCTGCGGGCGGCGTGTAGCCGAGTGCCGTGAGCGGGGTGGTCGCAGCGCCCCCCGCGCCGGGGTCGGAGGCGTAACCGAGGTGGGGGGAACCTCCGAGGGATTCCATTCCTGTAGTGTGATGGGCGCCGTAGCCACAATGCACAGAGACGGGCT
>NC_091582.1:7703895-7721395 GCF_042767895.1 Penaeus vannamei
CACACGCCAGGGCTAACTACTTAGACTACTCTTCAAATCTTCTCAAAATAGATACACAAATAAAGTGATAAAAACCAACTTGGGTTCTCGTCAATCACATTTTGACGTCTAAAACAAGTCATTAAGTACTACAGCTACGGGTCATGTCAGGTGATAAAGAGGAAGATCCAGAAGCACTCCCGCCTGCATGCTCCAAGCTCCTCAGACGTCCAGTCCTAAAACGTTTCAAGAGCGGGTCGCCATCCTCCTTCTCTCCCTCCCTCTCTATCTCCTTCCCTTAGCATGTCTCCCCCTACTCTCACGCATACAATGCTTCCCTCGGGGCGCCATCAACATCACATCATCACCACCATCACCATCATCATCATCTAAATATCCTCCATCTGTGTGAGCGCCTCCAAGGTGTCCGGGTGCATGTTACGCACGTGGGTCTTGAGATTGTACTTGTTACTGATTTTCTTGCCACAGAAGGGGCACAGCACCGGTATGTACACGAGCGGGCTCCGCATGGACATCGCCTTCCCTGTAACGATACAACACCGCGGTCAGTGCGGGGCCCCAACCTCTCGTGGGAGGCTCTCTCCTCTCCTTTCTCTCCCCATCTCCCACTCAATTTGTTCTCTCTCTCTCTCTCGCTCGCTCTCTCTCTCTCTCTCTCGCTCTCTCTCTGTCTCTCTCTCTCACTCGTTCTTCTGCCCTCTCGTTTTCTAACCCCAGCCACCGTAGTACCATTACAGTGCAAAAACAAAAGAACACTTCTCTACAAACCCGAACACTACACCCACAGATACACCCCGCAACGTTGCAAGCATTCATTTCATACATCTACACTTCCCCGTGGTACCAGACTACAAAACGTACATAATTCTTTCATGGAACATCTTTTCATGCACATAAAAATATATCTATTTAAAAGCAAGACATCCAGTTTATACAAAGAAGGAGAAAGTAAAACAAAATGATGGATAATCAAGTTTTATTATCATGATAAAGACATAATAACTTTTGGCACATATGATACAAAAAACGGGCCCATTCTGACACTAGACACAACTTTAGCTATTCACCTCCTTGTTTTAGTATAGACAAGAGGAAGCAGTACAAAATAAAACGCATGAATATGCATATACAATGACAGACGTATATATAAACGATTGGCAAGTCCTTGAGCAACATTCTATAAACCCAACATAACTATGTGTGTATATATAGACGACTAGAGAAAACCAAGAACAGGTTCAGAGGGCCACGCGCCCTCAAGACTTGTAGGAGGGGAAGGGGTAAGGTGAAGGGTGTGGGGAGGGGGTGTATGCCTTTGGGAAGAGGCCCTGCCTAGAGCTTCGGCGGGCCGAGTGCAGAGGAGGTAGACGGAAGGGTGACCCCGTATTGACTATTGTGGGAGTGGGTGGGTTTATGGGCGAGGATGGGCGCATGGGATGATGTGGGGGGGTTGTGGGTGGAGGCGGAGGCAGAGTTGGTGTATCGGTGGTACTGACTAACGTGACTGAATAGTGTGTGTTTGTTTTTATACACTTTCTGGCAGTATTTGCACTGGTAGCCTGGAGACGCGGGGCCGTGCACGCAGGCCAAGTGCTGCTTGAGGCTGCGACGCCCTCCTAACACCTTGTCGCACTGCCCGCACCGCACCCACTCTGCAACAGAAGAGACAAGCGTCCTAGAGTGGACAGTACCCTCACCAGGCCCTGACGAGTTCCCCTAAACCTCTCACTGGGGTCTGTAACGCTCCCACGCCCTCCTTGTGATCCCCTTCACCGAAACTGCTGACAACACGTTCCAAGAACCTTCAATGCGTTTACGACTGAACACGCTCGTGCCCCTTGCTAGGATAAGACATGCTGCTCTAAATCCCGGACCCGAATCTCCGAACTCCCTGCAACCTTTACACATCTTTCGGGCACATCCGTGTCCTTCTTGAATTCGATATTCACTTTTTATCCTTCAACAGCAGAAGTACCTATACAAACATGTGAGCGTTAAGAGGTGGAAATGGAGAAGTCAAAGAAAGGGGCGTAGAACTGGAAGGAACACCGGCAAGGAAAGACAAAGGAGATGGAAAGTAATCTATAGCACAGCGAGGGGAGTTGATCCTAGCGCGGATGACAAGGGAGAAAGGAAGAAAAGGGCCGAGGGACAAGAACAGGAGAGGGGAAGAATGGGGAGAAGCAGGAGGAAGAGACAAGATGGACAAAACGGGGAATGAAAAGCTGACAAAAGAAGCTATAGAAGAAGGAAAAGAGAGAGGACATGTTAGAAATGCTCCTCTAAATCCCCGCGATCTTACAAATCCTCGTAAGCAGGTAGATGGTACTTCTCCCTCCATCTCATTCCTCCCTTTTCCACCCTGTTATGACCCTGCGATGTACCTTAAATACCTTCTAATGCTGCTCGAATAACACACTGTGCAGACTGTTGACATCAATCAACTTGCAAATGCGGAGGATTGTATTAATCATGCTTGGCGCTCGATGAATAATACAGCTTCTGAAGTAAGCTCCCCGATACAACGCAGAACCTATCCCGGCGTGAAAGAACCTTACGCAACGAGTGAGGGAAGTGTTCTACCTGTCGCATTTAAATCCCCTCCTCCCCACCATCAATGCAGCTTCCTTTAAGTCGCCCGAACGCTAAGCATTTGTCCTTACGTCTCATTTTCGAATAAATAACTTCAAATTTCCAACCTGACGTAATTCTTGGGTCTTCTAGCTTCGAGTAAGGGCGAGGGGAAGGATTAATCTAGCGAGGGGAAGGACGAGGGTCAGGAGAGGGCGAACTTAAAAAAAGGTTGGACGGTTTTAAACTGTAAACGAAAAACAAACAAAACATTAAATCAAATTAAGATAATACTCGGGTGGAACTTAGGCTTATACAAGGATTACTGAGGGAACAGTCAGGTTGTCACCAGAGAATGAGGATGCCAGGGAAAGGCCAGGTAAGAGAGCCAGGTAAAGGCCAGGTACGGGTGAGATAAGAATATACAAGAAGCTTCTGCGATCTCGGCGTCCTCAGAGAGAGAGGAAAGGCGAGGCAATGCCCTTGGGAGGTCCCGCAGGCTCCGCTGTGCCTCCACCTCCCCCCTGGCGATCTCCTGCTATGTCCTGAGTGTGCGGGGGCGGCGGCGGCAGAGACGGCTGGGCGGCATTCGTGGGTCCTGAGGACACGGGGGCGGCGGCCGGCTGTAGGTGGTGGGGCTGGTGCGACCTCCGGAGCGGGCGGTGGTATATGCTCATGTGGTTCTGCAGCGTGTTGCGGGTCTTGTAGTGGCGGTGGCACAGCGAGCACTGGTGGGAGTGCGACGAGGGCGTGTGCACGTCCTCGATGTGGCGCCGCACCTTGTACTTGTCCCGCAGACTCTTGCCGCAGTACGGGCACACGCAGGCCTCGTCACCAGCCGCAACCGCACTAGCCAACCCGCTACTAGGCTGGAGGACGACCCCGGGCCCCTTCCCCCCGGGGAGGTGCTCTGGCGGCGGCACCGCAGCGGAGATCGGCGAAGGGTGACAGGCGGTGGTGGGTGGGTGGGGTGGAGCCTGGGGGTGTGGGGCCCCAGGGTATCGCCCCCCGCCGTGGTCCCCCGGCGGGAGTAGCGGCCCGGACTTCCTCTCCGGGGCCCCACACGACCACGGCCTCCCGCACCCGCCTGCAAGGAGGAGCCACCGTCAGTACACCGCTGTCACCTATCACCTGCAAGGTGGCACCACCTCGCTTGTGACATCAGCCGCAGCTACCAAGCATGAAGTCTGGTGCGACCGGCTAGGAGACCCTTCGTCCGGACACCAGCCAGGCCCGCCAACAGCGCCGCCTGGGCCAAGAGAACTACCTGCCCAACACCAGTTGGAATCTCCGCTGCCTGAAGATACGTCTCCCCGACCTGTCAACCAGCTGAGGCAGCCCACCCCCACCCCTCCCCCTCTCCCTAACTTCAGGTCGCAGAACCCCCGATCGCGCAGGCAGAGCGAAGGCAACATTTAAAGCTATAACCTTTTTCTGGCGGTTGGACGCCTTATACGTACCACGTTGATCAATAGAAGGTTGAAGTGCAATCGCTAAGCTCCCCTCCCCCCTCCCCCCTCCCCCTTCTCTCTCTCTCTCTCTCTCTCTCTCTCTCTCTCTCTCTCTCTCTCTCTCTCTCTCTCTCTCTCTCTCTCTCTCTCTCTCTCTCTCTCTATTTTTCTCCCTGTCTCTTTTCTGCCCCTCTCCCTTCCTTCCTTCTTCCCTCCCTCCCTCCCTCCCTCCAACTGTCTGTCTGTCTGTCTCTCGCCCCCCCCCCCCCCCCCCCCACGTCTGTCCGTTTCCCTCACCCTTTTACTCTCTCCCGACTTCTTCCCTCCCTCTCCCTTTCTCTTTCTTTTTCCCGCTCGTTCCTTTACCTTGTTTCAGCCAACAGAAAACCCTCCCGATTTCCTCTCCCGACCCCATACGTACATGCAAAAATTGATAAAGAAAAAAAATAAACATTGACATTTACCATATCAATATCAACCCGCTATCAACGGATTTTGTCAAGCACTCCCCTACCCACCCAAAATGAAGGAAAAATAAAGATAAACCTAGGAATAATAGGACGGTCAACTATCAAGTACAATGGCCCGCAGTGTGTTCTCTGAGGGAAGCGCCCATACTCAAGATCAATGAAGAAACGCTAATAATATATACCGGAAATACTAAGCTTCTGAGACATCTGAACGATTCATTCTTTCTCTCTCAACATTCCTCTCGTTTCTGCTATTTTACTACATGCGATGTTTGTGGATTCCCAGAATGAATAATGGTCATATAAATATGTTACATCAAAGATCATACAGCACTATGATCAAGTATTGTGACGAAAAGGTTAAAATTGAGTTAACGATCAGGACACAATATGTTAGATGTCAAAAGGTCGTAGATGTCAAAGAGCTGTAGGTTAGGATGGTAGCGAAAAGGGTAAAGAGGGAAGAGCAGAAGGAATAAGAGGGCCGTTCAGGACTGACACAAAAAGCCAGTCTTCCATCCTTTCAGCATGGTGCTCACACTTCAGGATGTGGACAGAAGGGGATGAAGAAGAGAAGGGAAAGACCATATGCAATTAGCTGAGGCAAACGCTGAGGTCCAAGGTAGCGGCGATCCCTACCTTGGGCCTCAGTCTACAGAGCAGCCCTCCTAACAACGTGTAAGGGAGTAGTAATAGGTATGTCCGTGTTTTAATGATTTTATCTCTCCTATTTTCACCGTCTCATTTCCTTTCCTTGTATTTACATTTTTTATAAAGTTTCCTTAGTTCTTTTTAGATAATTTTCTGTTTTTTTCACGTTTCTTTCCTCTTCCTCATATAGTTTCCTTATTTGTATCTGTCTCTACTTTTTAAAGATGGCATTCATTCTAATGTAATTACTCTTTACCTTCATTGTTTAACATAGTAGAAGACATCAGTATAAATGTAACACAAATATCATATTGTAAGACAACGTGTAAGTAGCGTGTTGATACAAAATAGTGAATGAACCCTTTCCTTCTTATGCAAGGCCAGTATATGTACATGTCTGACGTTCAGCAAGGGAGAGTATGTGGGAAATGATGATGAGGAGAAGAGGCGGCGGATTAAGAGAAAAATGACAAAAGGAAGGTGAAAATGAAGAAAGAAATAGAAAAGAAGTGGGAAGATGGTCGGTGGCGCAGCTGTGGAACCCACGGAGCTCCACAGCTGACACTCACCCTGCCAGTATTTAACATTCTGCTGTATTACGGGTTCAGGTCACTCATTCATTACTCATCCGACTCGGCCTTTCTGTGTCTTGTTTGCTTACATTTCTGATAATTCATAAAACATGAGCTTGGATTAGTGGAATTG
Organism: Penaeus vannamei; assembly: GCF_042767895.1. Lineage (NCBI taxonomy): Eukaryota > Metazoa > Arthropoda > Malacostraca > Decapoda > Penaeidae > Penaeus > Penaeus vannamei. The sequence goes on from NC_091582.1 coordinate 7,709,744, forward strand.
GTTTTTGGTCTCTTCGGATTCGGTTAATCATTGGAAAAAAGTGGTTTGTTTGTTTGTTTGTTTGTATTTTGGTACAATTCTATTCTGTACCTCTGGGCCCATTATACTTCCATTCTCGTAAGATGAACAGGACAAATAAACACCCTTGTCATATTTGTCAGTACTTTTATTATCACAAACTAAATACATATACAATACAAACATAAGTGCTTCTACTAATGAGGATGAGGGGGAGGGGCATAAAACGAGATCAGTTCTACTCCAGCAAGGCTAATTATCTGACTAAAAGTTGTTGTTGACCTACAAAACTAATCTACTCTTTTGTGACACAGGACAAGCTCCTCTGGCGGGCTTGTTATACTCACAAAAAATAGGAATCCATCGTTCATATAGTTGTTGTATTTGTAACTTTACCTCTTTACACTAGTAATAGGGGAAATCAGGAAAGGGGAGTAGAAAATTTGCATCTTCACATGTGTTTAGAAATGATTCACTTAATGAAGTAGCACAATATATGGCACCAGTTTTTTTTTCTTAAAAGAGTTTATTTACTTGTATTATCTAAGAACTACATCGTATACATGTACATGGTATAAACTTCCGTGCTTATCACATTTGTCTGAACTGTCACGAAGCATCGGCAGACACGCTACGGCCGTCGTTCCCTCAGCCGGACGTACACCGGCATCTGACACTCAGGGCGCCGAGGAAGGAGCCGAGGGGGAGGGGAGGGGGGAGGGAGGGGGAGGGGGAAGGAGGAGCCCTCAGGACCTCCTCCGCGGCGTTACACATTTTGGGAGCTGGAGAAGGTCCCCAGGGCCGCGACAGTCATGGGGCTCGCCTCTCCGGTGCCATGATGCCCTTGGCTGGGGTGCGCCGAGCCGGGGGCGTCCGAGAGGTTTGGGCGCGGAGGGTTGGGGTGGGGCATGATTGTGGGAGACGTGGTGAGCGCCGTCACGCCCTGCGAGGCCGTTGGGGACTTTAGATGATGCGCCTGCATCCCCGATAGCGAGGCGGCGGCTGCAGGCGGGGGGTCGTGAGCGGTGCCGAGGCGCGGGGTTGTGGGAAGCCCGGATATTGATAACGTTCCTGAGGGATCATGTGTGTTCTGGCGGGGCGGAGAGGGGCCGCCGCCACGACCTCCTGCCAGTAGCTGAGGGTACGCCCCGTCGCAGCTTCCCTGGTGCTGCTGCAGCTTTACGGGCGGAGACGACGGGTACAGCCAGCCATCCTGGCCACCGCCCGCGCCGCCGCCACTCCCGCCGCTATAGCCGTGCACCTTCCCGAGGGCTGCGGGCTTCATGGCGTCGACTGACACAGCTGCCACGCCCATGGCCTGAAGGGCAGCACTGAAGGTAGAGGTAGAGTTGGGGTCCGCGCGGGCGTACGGGCGGGTGTGAAAGCGGTTCTCCCCGTGCGCCTGAATCATGTGTCTTTTGGCCGAGTACTTATTGAAGAACCGGCGTTTACATATCGGACACTCTACTGGCGTGTACAGAATGCTGGGCCTCCCTGCAACAGGAGAGAAAAGCGTTGTTACAATCCAGTCTCGCGGGGCTTCCCCTCTCCCGCCCCTCGGGAGGGAGGGGGCATGTTAGTGCTCCACACATGTTGTTGTCAAAGAAACATGTCACTGCACTCAAGCATCATACATTCATGTCTTAAGGTAACGAGAAGGTTTTCTTGAGCCGTGTCACGCGCTCCGTCTCAGTTGAAGATGTCACTGAACGATGTGGCTTTGTCCCCCGGCAGATGGTGCTCTGGAGGCGGCGGTGGCGCCCCGTTGCTCAGTCCTGGGGTGCGGGGGCTCAGGTGCGTGGTGGCGCGGGCGGCTGCGGCGGCCGCCAGCAACGACGACAACTGCTGCGGCACCGCGACGGGAGTCATGGAGGCGGTGGAGAAGGGCGGGGCGCTGGAAGCTTCATACTCCGAGGGTCCGGAGGAGTCGGTCCGCTGGCGACGATGGTAGCGGCTACTGTGGTTCTGCAGGCTGTTGGGAGTGCGGTAGAACCTGTGACAGATCTTGCACTCGTAAGGTGTGAGGTGGACAGTGTGCATGTCCTCGAGGTGTTTGCGCAGACTTGTACCCTTCAACATTTTGTGGCAATGTGGACACTCTAAGCGACCGTCGTTCTCTGCAACAGAGAAGGAATTGGTCATGTGGCGAGGGTTGAGGCTGGTCTACTGGCATGCCACTACAAGGCTCAGGCTACTAGGCTGCGGGGAGCAAGGCGACACTACCTTTGCTACGAGACAACTCACCCTCAGCTCTTCCCTTCTCTTTTGTGGTACACATACATATGATTTTGTAGACTATTGGGCGTGCGGTATTCTTTGTTGCAGACGTAGCAGCGGTAAGAGGTGAGGTGCACTGTGTGACGGTCATTTATGTGCCTTCTGAGTCCATGACTGGTACTCAGCACCTTGGCGCACACAGGACACTCGAACCTGGCACGCCCTCCCGCTATGGGCGGCGCCCCCAGCCCGTCCCCAAACAGCCGGTACATTTCTGCAACAAACAACACATCCCGTGAGTACGGCAAGCTCCCCTCACTACGTCTCCAGCCTCTGCTAGTGTGCTACCGTCGTGAGTCAAGACTATACAAGAGGGTATGGAAGGCAGACAGTATGTCCGTGTGCGGGGCACCGATCATGTGGAGCGCGGTTCGATGCCCGGGCGGGGGAGCGCCGCCCCGCCGTTGCTGCCCTTGTGGTACAGACTCATGTGGTTGCTTAGGGAGTTCTGGTTGCGGTAACACTTGTGGCAGATACTGCAGGTGACCTGAGTGTTGGCGGTGTGCTGGTCGCGGATGTGCGTCTTCAGTCCTGAGTGTGAGCGGAGGAGTTTGTGGCAATAGGGGCAGGCTACAGTGCCCTGAGAGGGTCCTAAGCCCAAGTGGGGGCCCCCGCCGCCGCCCCCGCCCATGAGGTAGGTCGGCGGGGAGGTGGCAGTGGCAGGGCCAAGCACGCTGGTGGTCCTGTGGCCTCCCAGCACGCTCCTCGGGCCACCACCCGCCGCTGCCGCCCCGCAGTGTGGCCTGCCACCCCCAGGCAAGGCTGGGGTGTCCTCGGGTTGCCCACCCTGGGGGAGGGCGTGACTCACGGCGCCCGCAGACACCCCACCTGCAACACGAGACCCCACGTTACCCTCTCGCCTTAAACCTGCCACTGCACGGGCCAGGGCAGCACCACGTGGTGGCACCACTGCTGCTTAGACATCACCCCACACATAGTACTTGACACTGTCGCCTGGACATCACAGAGAACACTTGGCACTGTCACAAAGACACCACTCCCACATCCGGTGCTTGGCACTGTTAGTACACAGCGTCCCCTTCATACATCAGCTGGCACTATCGCTAACATACTCCCCAACATATAAAACACGGTCCTACCCACCGAAATGGTACTGTTTACATAGCACACAACACAAAAGAATTTACATCTACACGCGCACACACCTACACCCAAGCCTGGCCATCAAAATCTCCTAGTTGTGACACGTTTCGCTATTTCTGCTTTGTACTCTCGTATTCAAACTGCCCCGATGTGTGTGTGGTGTAGTGTGCCATAGTTTGGTATGGTATGGTGAAGTGTGGCATAGTATGGTATGGTATGGTGAAGTGTGGCATAGTTTGGTATGGTATGGTGTAGTGGCAGTATGGTATGGTATGGTATGGTGAAGTGTGGCATAGTTTGGTATGGTATGGTGTAGTGGCAGTTTGGTATGGTATGGTGAAGTGTGGCATAGTATGGTATGGTATGGTGTAGTGGCAGTATGGTATGGTATGAAGTGTGGCATAGTTTGGTATGGTGTGGTGAAGTGTGACATAGTATGGTATGGTATGGTGAAGTGTGGCATAGTTTGGTATGGTATGGTGACGTGTGGCATAGTTTGGTATGGTATGGTGACGTGTGGCATAGTATGGTATGGCATGGTGAAGTGTGGCATAGTTTGGTATGGTATAGTGGCAGTTTGGTATGGTATGGTGAAGTGTGGCATAGTATGGTATGGTATGGTGAAGTGTGGCATAGTATGGTATGGTATGGTGAAGTGTGGCATAGTTTGGTATGGTATGGTGTAGTGCCAGTTTGGTATGGTATGGTGTAGTGTGGCATAGTTTGGTATGGTATGGTATGAAGTGTGGCATAGTTTGGTATGGTATGGTGTAGTGTGGCATAGTTTGGTATGGTATGGTGAAGTGTGACATAGTTTGGTATGGTATGGTGAAGTGTGGCATAGTCTGGTATGGTATGGTGAAGTGTGACATAGTCTGGTATGGTGTAGTGTAGTATGGCATAGTCTGGTATGTTGTGGTGTAGTGTGGCATAGTTTGGTATGGTATGGTGTAGTGGCAGTATGGTATGGTGAAGTGTGGCATAGTTTGGTATGGTATGGTGTAGTGGCAGTTTGGTATGGTATGGTGAAGTGTGGCATAGTTTGGTATGGTATGGTGAAGTGTGGCATAGTTTGGTATGGTATGGTGTAGTGTGGCATAGTTTGGTATGGTATGGTGAAGTGTGGCATAGTTTGGTATGGTATGGTGAAGTGTGGCATAGTTTGGTATAGTATGATGAAGTGTGGCATAGTTTGGTATGGTGTGGCATAATTTCGTATGTAGTGTAACACAGTGTGATATGGTATAGTGTAGTGAGGTATAGTCTAGTATGGAGTGGTGTAGTGTGGCATAGTCTGGTATGGTGTGGTGTATTGTGGCAGAGTCTGGTATGGTGTGGCATAATTTCGTATGTAGTGTAACACAGTGTGATATGGTGTAGTGTAGTGAGGTATAGTCTAGTATGGAGTGGTGTAGTGTGGCATTATCTGGTATGGCAGTGTTGTATAGTGTGGTATGATGTGGTGTGGCATAGTCTGGTATGCCGTGGTCTAGTGTGGTACAACCTGGCATGGTGTAGAGTGTAGTGTGGTATAATATGATATAGTGTGAAGTGTGGGTTAGTATGATATGATGTGGTGTAATGTCATATGGTATGATGTGAAGTAGGGCACAGTATGGTTTGTAACGTAGCATAACATGGTATGTTGTGGCATAGCCTGGAATGGTGTGTATGGGAGTGGTATAGTCCAGCATACTCGTAGTCTGGTATGTGTGATGTGGTGTGGTGTGATGTAGTGTGACATGGTATGGTGTGTAGCGTAGCACAGTATGGCATGGTGAGGTGCAGTGTCGCGTAGTGTAGCATGGCATTGAATAGTATTTTGTAGTGTATCGTGGCATCGTGTGGCATAGTACAGTCTGCCGTGACATTTGGTTGTTTACCGGTGAGCGCGTCCCTACGCCTTTTAAAGATTCCCAACGATCAATAGTCTGCAGAAGGTACTGAAACCGATCTCTTTGACGGGAGAGCCTAATGCATCCGTGTCACACAAAATAAATAAAACGGGAAAACCGAAAAAAAAGACTGATGAGTTGCAAGAAAGAAAGATAACAAATACAGATAAGTTTTTTTTTCCAAAAACATAAAAAAACAAGGACGGTTGCTAAGCCAGAATTACTTGGCGTCCACGGGCATTACAGGCTATTCGTTAACGCTGACAGCCTCGCGTGCCAAGCCCTGACGCCCCGTGAAGTGCGAGCAGACACTAGCAAACACGTCCCTCCCCGCGCATACTCGCACATAGACGACGCGTGCGGTTGCATAAAAAAGACTAGATAAAAAAAAAAGAAAAAAAGAAAAAGGTAAAAACAAACAAACAACCTACAAGGCGGCAAAAGGTGAAGGTGAACCTAACGAAGAGAAGAGACAAATGTCAGGGTACAAATACACAAGAGCGTGACCTTTTCTAAGATAATAATAATACACGTGGAGTGACGTGTTACACCGCCGGCGTCACCCGTCACTCCATCGCTGTATATCGCTGCTGATAACACAGCGGTGACGCTTGCAGGCGGCTGTGCAAGAGCTGTGTCCCATTTCTTATGAAGAGTAATTCAGGCTACGGCGGCATGCGCGTTTTGATAAGCGCGATGCCTTCAATTCAGCAGAACGATTTTTATGTTTATTGGTGAACGCTTTTGCTCCAACGAGTTCTGGTTCACCCGGAGCTTTGCTGACATTTGCGAGAGTAAAGTAATGAAAAAAGTGTGTTGATATTCACAATTACAATAAAAGCATCTTGATGGTAAAAACGTGACTTTTTTCTGCATTTGCAAAATGTTAATATGTTACTATTCTATACTTTAATAATAATAATAATAATAATAAAACTAATAATAATAATAATATCAATAATAATAATAATAATAATAATAATAATAATAATAATGATACACTAAAAGTTTTTATTACGTGAAATTGAAGTAAATGAAATCCCAGTTCTGTGCAACAACGTCGCCGTCTGGATACTCCCGTCTCCCTCGGTGCCATCAGTATGCTTCTCTCAGCATCCCTACTTCTACTTGCAACAGTATACTTTGACATTCAACATCAATCAAGACAATGTAATATTTCGGTAAACGAAGACCTGCTCTGTCGAAGCAGCGAAAAGGGAATAGGCCTCAACCTTCTTAAAGTAAGGTCTATTCCTTACATACCAATTACTAAACTATTTAAATAAAAACGCTTAGTCTATAGAAAAGTTCATCTCTTCATAATGAAGGAAAACTCATATCTCACACTCGAACGAATTTCATGAAAGGGTTGGAAATGCGACAGGGTTCAGAAACAATTGTTTTATTAATGAAACTTCTTACTTTATGAGGAACAATTTCATTTGTATCAACGTCCAAGATACTAAATATCTAATAGAAGTAGATCCACCTTCTAGTAGTGGAGCTAGTGTTAGTACAGAGGGTTTGAACAGCTTTGTGTACCACGTGTTTACCTCTGGCGTCGCCGATGTGGCTTGTTGCAGCGTGTGAACAAAAAGCGGGGTCGAATTTACGCCTAAGTGTGTGTGGGTGTAAACTTTTTACTTGTTCAGCACAGGCGCTATGAGATGACACCTTTGATTATATGTACGACGTGTAACCGTTCAATATCCAGTCTTTATAGGGAAAATAAATCTAATAATATTGATAAAGGAACAACAATAAACCTATCAAGGTACGCTGGAATAGAGTTGCACTGACACGAGCGTGTGTTTCAGATCAGCAGACAGGGCAAGACAGCATAATGAACAAAATATCAGAAAAAAAAACGTGATGAATAACTTTATATGTTAGGTGTGAAGTTGATGGGCGATCATGGGGGTCATTTTTTCTGACCGGTGTCTAGAAGCTTGGTGATTATTATTTTTGTTAACTTATTTATCTTTTTTTTATTCGACTGCAATAGACACCTTTCATTTGTTGAGAATATCGTCATTTTGATCTTGGTCTGTCATCTGAGAGCAACCGGGAAATAATAAAAAAAAGGTATTTCCTTATGTTTTTACTTTTTTGTTACGAATTTTATATTTTCGTATGGGAGTCAACTTGAACAGACACAGGTCAATTGCGGGAGAGTTGAAGGTATATACACATGCTGCTCGGAGTTAATGTCTTATCAACTGGGCGTACTCTTTATCTAAGATTACTGCTAGAATCACAGATAACCATTTGTGTATGTGAACGTGTCGCGCAAGAGGTCAGTTCTGATTAATGTACCTGTATTATTATCTGGTATCCCCAGCTGGGAAGTTGGTCTCAATCTCACCCTCACTCTTACTCTCACTCTCACTCTCACACTCACTCACTCTCGAATACTGATATTACACAGAAAACTTGAGTCCGGTGCAAAAGGTTAACTAACTAGACCTGAGGCGCCCCCTGATGACGTCACGAGGACTCTCACCTCTATGTAAAGGTTATCTGTCTGACAGATTTCGGTTCCACGAAATGGTTGACTTTACAGTTTTACCTCACTTAAGAGAAACAAACAACTACAGAAATCGCGTTAGGCTATTCGCACACCAACAATGCACATGTACGTAGGTACAACCTTTTGGTGAACTACTGACATAACAATAAGGGTCCGTTGAGGTTAACCTCGATGAAGAGGCAGAACATTAGCTGATCCTCCAGAATGGAGGCCCCGAGACCCTTCCAATCGCGAAGGGCGACGCCATCCATCACTCAAGATCGGATCGTCGCCACTGAGCAGTAATGTTCCAACTCACTAGGACAGATAATGTTGTGCGTCATTATATTTACATCAACCCCACGCGTCCTCAGAGGAATAATTCTTCCCGTGTCAAAAAAAAAAAAAAAAAAAAAAAAAAAAAAAAAACAGAACATTATTTACAGGTTATTAACGAGGGAGGATTTAGGTAGTGCAATACTGAGACGTTTGCTGAACTTTGCTGACAAAACTACGTTATCCCTTGCTGCGACTTGGACATTGTTACTATGAAGTGGGGGGGGGAGGGTAACTATCCCATCCTCTTCCTCAATCCCTCTTTACCTCTTCTTTCATAAGGTGTCGCAAGGGCGCCCTACCCCCCCCCCCCCTTTCGTCGCCTCTTACGAACGACACTGAGTCACGGAAGCCTTGTATTTCAGGTGAGGAGCGGCTGCGAGTGGCTTCGGTGAGCCTAGGCGGACCTAGGTGGGCGGGCCTGGGGAGATGATCTGCTGGGGCGGCGGGGTGGCGGCCGGGGAGATCGCCGGAGACACTCCCGAGGGCAGGCTGATGCTGGGGTAGGTGTGCGCCGTCAGCCTGGGAGGTATGTGCGGCGGCAGCGGCTGCGGGGGCGCTCTCTGCCCTAGCGAGGCCGCCGCAATGGGACGGCCCTGCACGTGCGAGGAGACGACGCCCCTGGACATGGAGGCACCGACGCCGCCCGCCGCTGCCACAGCCTGGGAGACCTTGGCGGAGCCGTCGGGGACCTGGCCACGGTGGTAGACGCTGCGGTGGTTCCTGAGGCTGTTGTTGGAGCCGTAATACTTGTGGCAGAACTCACACTGCCAGGGAGTGACCTCCGCTCGGCCTCCTCCCGTCCCCCCACCGCCTCCCGCCCGCCCATACTCGCCGCGCACGCCACCACCACCACCACCATAGTCGGGCCCCATGTACCGCACCACCACGCCGGCCCCTGCAAGTGACCAGACACACCTCAGTACCCCAGCACAGCATGACCCACCTCCACCTGGCCGAACATGCACCACAACAGTAAAATGCTTACCAGTCACCTTTTCCACCTACTCCTCCTCATCACCATAATAATCATCGCCTTCAGAAAATTTACAGTTATTTGCCTTAAAATAAATTTGGTATATACAGAGACAGTTAAGTTTTCCAATTTATTGTTGAGGTAGGACTAGAGCTACACTAGGATCGTTACAAAGCATCTACGTGTTACACACAAAGTTAGCAGAGCTTGCTAAGCCGACTAGTATCCTAATGCGTTAGACACGCATGCATCATCATTTAGCTTCTCTTATTAAAAAGTAAAACAAAAACTAATATTGGACTTAGATTTACATTTCTATCTTATTATACAAAATAATTCTGCATAAAAGTATATGAAAGAAATATTTTGTTACATTTGCCTTGTGCAAGGCAAGTCTGTGGAAACATTTGAACATAAATCTGAGGTTCAATGGTTCAGTATGTTTAGTTGCGCCTTCAAGACACACCAATAGGAATATGCTTTTGGCAGAGAAGCGTTACAACATGGCACTTGTCGCCCACGTGGGCCTGACAGGACAACATGAGCGGCGGCGGCGGCGGCGGATGCGGCGGCGGATGCGGCGGCGGCAACGACGGCGGGGCAGCGGCACCAGCTGGGGGGAAGAGGGTGGTGGGAGGGAGGGGGAGGGGGGCCGGGCCACACCTATCACGTGTTCTCCTTGTCCCGCTCCAGTATCCGCTGAAACCCCCGAGCGTTCCAGGACTGTTCGCGGTGGTATACGCTCTTGTGCTTCTTGAGGGAGTTCCAAGTGGAGTACTTCTTGAGGCAGAAGGGGCACTGGAGGGCGTGGGCGTGGGCTTGCGGGCGCGGGCGGGAGTGGAGGCGGAGGTGGGCGGGCAACTCAGTGCGTGGCACCACAGCCCGGCACAGCGGACAGGCCACCGCTTCCGAGCCCGCCTCACCTGCAAACAGAAAACAGCCTCGTCAGCCCACCTGTGCCTACCCACCTGCCCGCCCTCGCAGCCGCCCGCGCCGTCCCTCATCACCTGCCCCTTCTCCTTCATCACCACCACCACCATCACCATCCTCGAGTGCCATCGGTGCTTACGCCCCAGAACCCGCACGCGCCCACCGCCATCACGGCCGCCCGCCGCCCGCCTCACCTCCCCGCCCCCGCCACGCAACACCGCTCTCACAGGGGCCCCTGGTGGGGCGACGGCGGGAGGGTGGGAACCTGGGGGGACTGTTGCTGGCGATGCTTGATGCTCATGTGCACACGGTACGAGTTCTGAGACGCGTACACCTTGTTGCACAGGGAACAGGTGAAGGTGCGGCGCACTTCCGTGTGCACGTCCCGCATGTGCACCTGCAGGGCATACTTGGAGGAAAGAGATTTGCCGCACACGTCACATTGGCGCCGCCCGTACCAGCCACCTGCAACAAAGTGGGGCGTGAGCGCCGTGCAGCTCCTGGCCTCGCCGTACCTCGTACCGCACGAGACCACAAATATCATTATGACCATCATCAAGCAAGGTCATCATCACCGGTGTTAGTGAGGCCGCTACACACGGTTCGACCTCCACACACTTATATCTAAGGTCATCACAACTCTTGGTTCTGTACACCATCCCTACAGCGTCTTTTTACAGTGAAAATTTATAAAAAATAATAACACTAATGACAATAACTGTAATAATAATAGTAATAGTGTCCATTGTCATTTAACACAACAGCACGCATGGGCTCCATGTGAACGTAAATAAAACCAGCATCATGTTCGCACTAATTTATTAGCAATACTGCGCTATAATACACGACTAGCTCTATTAGTACTGTGGAAGCGCTACTATATTTTCACAATTTGGCAGACGAGGATGCGGGGTGATACCCGGGTGTGTGGTAGGTGGTACTGCCTTCCCTGGCGTTGGTAGGGCGGGTGTCATCCCCTGGCACCGCAGAGTCGGCACAGGGGAAGTAGCACTATCCTATCAATATCCAGTGAAGGAAAGGTGGTGCTAGTTTCTACCGACCCAGACAGGATAGTGCCACCTTGTCTGAAACTGCATGATACGTGAAATCTGATGGCACTTTCCCTTCCCTGCCAACAGCCGCAGGGCCGCATTCCCCTCCACCCGGGTATCGCCTCACTCATCCTCAGTATAGGTCGGTTCAACGTCACCGCCATCAGCCCCTTCTTACGGTTTCGCGCATGCTGGACCAGCGCCCGTCAAGGCAGGAACGTACACGCGGCGGCCGCCCACCTGACACCACAAGGGCGATAGCAGGTGGGGGGCCGCCGGAGACAGCATCTTCGACGGGCGCCGCCCCTCACAGCGACGCTGTGATACAACACACGTGATCGGTATGCTTGCGGGGGACGCGAGGCACTGTCAACTTATCACAATCCACGACGCCTCCACTCCGGCGTCAGCACCTCTCACCAGGGGCACGCAGCCACCGCCTGCGTCAGCGTTGCACCTTTTTGAAAGGGGAAGGGGGTGTGTGTGCAAGAGGCTATGGCTCTCTTCAGACTGAGAAAGGGGGGCGGGAAGGGGCGTGTGGTTACTATGCTCAAT
>NC_091582.1:7726395-7733895 GCF_042767895.1 Penaeus vannamei
TAGCCGTCACTATCTGGTAGTTATCACACTGGTCATTCTTGGAACTCCTCCACCAACACCTAGCTTACATATACATAATAGATACTGATTTTTTCCCTTCTCCTCCTCCTCCAACTCATCAGACGTTTCTCACAATCACATTAACACTTATAAAATAGTGGGGGACTTTGCCATCTTCCTAAAATTACAACAAAAAATCCAACAGACAATTATTTTCTTCTTTACATTTACAAAAAAACAACAAATCACTGAATACTGACAAGACATCCTCTTCCGTTTTCAAGATCACAATGTCGCCCCTTACATGGACCTTTATTTTTTCCACATATTTTTGTCCTCCTCCTCCTCCTCTCACCATCATCAACATCGTCTTCGTTCTATTATCAAAGCTAAATAAAAATTTCTAGATATCCTTACAGATAATACGCGAGCGCGCGTTCTCCCCATCGCTCTCCATTTCCTCCTCCTCCTCTTCGTCTCTTCCTTTCAAGGCGACGCAAGACAAGAATTGGTGTAACACTATGATGCCCCGGGTGGTTCAAACGCGCGTCATGGCAGTGCTGATTAAGTGTAGAAGTAGGCAAATCTTAGCGCTTTCAGATCCCCCTCCCCTAAACAGAGGAAATGGTTTTCGACGACAAATACTCGTTACGAAGGGAAGGGAAGAAGAAAAAAAAAAAAAAAAAAAAAAAAAAAAAAAAAAAAAAAACGATTACCATTAGCCACAGTGGTTTCAGAGGCGAGGGCGGGGAGGGGGAGATTGGGGGGTGGGGGTGAATGGGAGACTCTTCCTGCCAATCATAGTCGATTTAGTTACTGACACAAAGAAGTCTTATGAGGAACTGAATGACGGTCATTGGTCGCGGGTTAATTAATGTTCTCCGGCTTCGTGGGTCCACAAGTCCCCCGCACGCTGGAGTCGGGTTCTTGGAGAGAAGCCTCGGCTGGGGGAAGGGCGGCGCAAGAGACGGAGAAGGCAGGGCCTCTAAAGGAGGAAGATGCAAACGGGACAGCAGGCATCGACACACGCACACACACACACGACCAAGGGGGTGAATAAGAACAAAAACTGAAACGTTACTTAATCTCTAATAAGCAAGTTTATGCTTTCTCTGGAGAGGCAAACGGGTGGTAAAAAAGAAAAAGTTCGTCGGTCTATTTGTTAATATAGGAAGACCATAAAAAGACCAGGAATAATCATATGATTGCTACTGATTTTATACTGAACTTTATACGCTAATCTTGCTAGAGACCTTTTTGATTTGTAAAAGGGATGCGATGGAAGATGAAGAAAAAAAGGGGAAAATCTTGGAAGAAACAAGGCCTTGAAATAATCAATAGTTTGACTTCCATAATACGAGGAAAGACATCTTTAGGGGCACAACAAATTACAAAAAGGAAACTGAACAGACGTCAGTAAGAAAAATGAAAACTACATCTATTATTCTTAGGATGATCAAACCAACTAGTGGTAAAAACATTCGCAGTGTGTCATTCTATCAACCAGTAAGTCATTCAAATACATGTAAAAGGGTACTTCGTCATACGGGAAGACTTTTTATATATTGTGTGGAATTTTGGCAGAAACGCATGGTCAATCTTGTAATACTGTTCATTTTGTTCTTTAAAAATTCCTTATTTACGAACCATAACTAATTATGGAATGATGAAAGGGTAAAACTGATAATGGAATTTGAGAATACTTACTCACCAAGAACAAATCAAAAACTTTAATTTTACTTTTCGGACAGAAAATATATACTTGAAATGGTAATGACTGAGAATAGTCAACAAAGGGGGTAAACTACAGTAAAGTCTTTAATGTAGGCCTGTGTCCGCTTACAATTTCCAGCTAAGAAAAGGAGTAAACCATGGAAAAAAAATTAAACGAAGAAAAAGTAGTAAAGCAAGAAATGAAATGAAAGAAAAAAAAAAATCCTTTTTCACCCCATTTTACGGCTACATGTTCAATTACTAGCTGGTACTTTCATTCTGCCACTCGCTCTTCGTAGCTCCGCTGTACACCGCGGGCCCTGCGGCTAGTTGAGATCGTTATAAGGCTTCTCGCTTGTATATACCGTCTCTTATCAGGGGCCCTTCCATCACAGCTTTTCTGCAATCCCGAGATATAAGCGTCCGCGTGTGCGTGTGTTTGTTTGTTTGGAAGTGTGTCAGTGTACATATTAATATAAGTACAAATATAAATGTAAATATATATATATATATATATATATATATATATATATATATATATGAGAGAGAGAGAGAGAGAGAGAGAGAGAGAGAGAGAGAGAGAGAGAGAGAGAGAGAGAGAGAGAGAGAGAGAGAGAGAGAGAGAGAGAGAGAGAGAGAGAGAGAGAGGTGTGTGTGTGTGTGTGTGTGTGTGTGTGTGTGTGTGTGTGTGTGTGTGTGTGTGTGTGTGTGTGTGTGTGTGTGTGTGTGTGTGTGTGTGTGTGTGTGTGTACACGCACCTGTATGTATGTAGACAAACAAAAACACACGCGGAGCTTTAGTAAAAAAAATAAAAAATAAAAAAATCGAATGGAATGAATCTAAAACACGGATCTTATTTTGTTAAGACGATTTTTCTTTCAGATGTAATCAGATATACCAACAGCTCTATCAAGACTTACAAATTGGCAAGTGTAATTTCCTATATTTCATCTTTATTATCATTCTAAACTCAGCAATCAACTATATAAATGCGTGAACAGAATCAACTGCGTTTCGTCTTCTACACTTTTTTAACCCTTGGGACATATCCGCGGACGAGATAATAACCATAAAAAAAAACTATAAATCGGGGTTCCCTACAGTGGCTTCACAAACTCATCGCGCACTACTATATAACAACTATACATGTGGTAATTCAACGATTATATATATATATATATTTATTTAAGTCTTATATACTTATAATAGTCCAGTCAACGTTGCGCTGGAGTCTCCCCTAAGAGGTTAGTACAAGGATCGACGCCCCGGCAACAAGGCAGGAGGTCGTTCTAAGTGTTTCACGAAGCAGAGGCGGTCGTACAAAGTTTACTTTCGGCGGGCAGCAAGACCACGTGACGACGACCACCATTTTTTATGTATATATATATATTAAAATCACTTACAAGGCGGGTCTCGAACAAAGCCGTGTGAATGAGGCCTAAACATATGCTAATGTATGGTGGAGGTCGCCAGTGTCTCTTTTATCATCTTATTTTGTGTTATCATACACCATCAAGTAGGAACACTTTGTTAAACAAAAAAGAAAAAAAAAAAAACTTCAGAGGCCTCCTCGACACACAACACGTTTTTTTGTATTTTTTTTTTTTTTTTCCAGAGCCGAAGAGGACGTGGTAAGTGGGTGTTTTCTTCGTTTGTACGGCGTGATTGCTCATTTTCGGATGCTTTGACTTTTAATGCCTTGGATTTCCCAAAAGTTTGATATATATATATTTATATATGTATATGAGAGCAACTAACACAGCATAGGAACGAGTATTCAAAAGGGGAGTGTGTGGGGGGGATACCACCACCGCCGCCATCACCATCTCCCTCTTATGGCTTATACACATCCACTATAAAAATATAATGAAAACTTTTAAAGGATTCTCAATGGCAAGCCCCTGTGGTAAGTATAATGGTGCTTCTGCAGCGCATTCTTAGTTTTGCAGAGGCTGCCGCAGATAGCGCATCGGTAGGGCTGTGTGATCACGTGCCGATCCTCAAAATGCCTAAGGAGGCTTTGACGTGAGGACAGCATTTTCATGCAATGTGGGCACTGGTGCTGTTGTTGTTGTGGTTGTTGGCACTGGTGCTGTTGTTGTTGTTGTTGAATTTGGAAGGACAACAGTGAAGGACTGGTTGGTGTGGAGGGGGTAGTGGCAGATGCTGACCGGCCTGAAAAACAAGAAAGAGGCCCAGGTCAGTCACACCGTCCACCAGGCTTCCCTTTTATCATCATCATCATGGTCATCATCCATCGCCATCTGATCAATTTTTATGGTTGTTTACCTTTCTGGTGTCCACCAATAACAGCATCAATGCCCCATCGCAGAACTAGCGGACTCCTTTGAGGCCCGAGCATACACCAGTGCAAGTGCCAAGTATGGCAATTATTTTTACTAATTGATAGCATGAATCCCAGTCCTTACTGACACACGGAGAGACTTCTCAGCTCAGATCATGAACAGGAAATCGACTGCCTCGACCATCACCACAAAGCCCTACCGAAGCAGCCATTGAACCGGCTTTCAGGACCCTTCTTTGCCCTCCCCTTCTACGTCTACATCCCTTGCTTTACTTTCCATCTGAACTAAGTTAAAAAAAAAATAAAAATAAAATAAAACCAGTTATATAAACAAAAAACACCCTTTCTAATGTTCACAAATGAAAAAATATACATTTCTTTTACTTTTTCTTTCGTTCCATAAATCAAATCAAAGTGAAAGCCAAGTCAGGTGTGAGCTGAACTTACGTGAATTTGACAAGCGGGGCCGTCCCGGGGAAGGTGTGGGGGTGAGGGGGAAGGGATGAGCAGACAGTAGCACCTCCAGCTTTCAAGGCCAAGGTCACACGCGATCCCGCGGACCCAAGCGGCCGTGTGAACTAACCGGCGCGGGTTCCCTGACACGTTTCTTTTCTTGAGTTTTTTCTTCCTTTACTTTGCTTTTCTTTTTTCTATCCCACTCTCCTCCTCCTCCTCCATTATAGCTTGTGTATATACTTTATTATATTTCTCATTTTTATATTTATATTTTATCTTTATCTTGTTATTTCTTTTTATTTTTTTTATTTTTTTTTATTTCTCAACCATTTCACTTCCTTTCCTTCCTCTTCCTCCTCCATTTCACATGTTCCCGAGGTTACACAAAACAACGCCTACTATTTGTATTGAGTATTTTATTGTATATTTCTACTGTACAAATACCCTGTACATGTGGGTTTGTGATTATGTAGTGTACGTTATTTCATCATTTAATATACATACATATATCTATATATATATGGTCAACATACATACATTGTGGAGGTATATGACATGAGGTTTGCGTTTCCTGGCTGTCTTTGGCACCTAGGCACTAATGTTAGCAGTGACTAAAATAGCAATATCTATATAATTCTCTTTTGATCCCTCAGTCTTGTACGGCAGTGGCATTTTCTTAGTTGAGGTTGGGGTGGTTTTGTTGATACAACTGACATATGCTGAGGAGATTTATTTGAAACGAGAGGTAGATATGATTTTGGGACGCTTGGCATCTCAAAATGAGGTTATGGTGGTTGTGTTAATACTGCGGGAAGTGTAACGACCCCGTGGGGTCGCTGTGTCAGTGTTTGGGGTGGTACTTGAGTAAATGTTGCCTGAGACCATTCTTGCTGGTGGTTTGTTTGCCACACAGCGTGCAATAAAATGCCATTTGTATGGGGTTATAGTGGACGTCCTGCTGGTGTACTTTTAGGTTGTATCTACGAGTGAAGCCTTTCCCACAAAGCTCACAAGGAAACCTGGGCCGAGACTCCCTGAGATCCCCACTCAGCCACTCGTAGCCTGAAAAAACGACAGTGGTGTGTGTTACTAGCACGCGGAACTAGTTTCTGGCTGACCCAGCTACACAACCTATTAAGTCTACAGCTAGCCAGGGACTGCGCGGCGTCGGCTGCGTCGGCTGCGGCGAGTCCTTGCGGCTGGGTGGCTCCTAATGTTGTCAGGTCACAGTTGTATACTTCGGTGGTAGCGGTGCACGTGCATTTTGAGAGCTTTCTGTGTGGCTGCGGTTCGGCCACATTCAGTGCACTCAAACACTGTGTCCGGCCTGGTGAAGTGCGAATCCCGCTGGTGCACCTTGACGGAGTACCTGCGTGTGAACTCCTTGCCGCACAGCTCGCATGCGAACCTTGATGCCTGTCTGGGCCAGCATGGAGGCGCCGCTACCACGCCGGGCGGCGGCCATGGCCCTACACAGTCAAGGGAGTTGGTGTCGCCGCAGGTAGCCCGACCAGGGCCAGGATGGAGGCGGGGGGCCAAGGAGACTGTACTGCCCACGGAGCCTGTAACGAGACACCACACGGGTTACTGCTGCACGGTCAGGCGTGCAGGCGCGGCTCGTCCACTGCCTGTTTGCTGGTGGCTGAGGTAGAGGGAGCAGCTGAGGCAGCTGAGGCAGCAGAGGGGGCAGCAGTACCAGTCTTGCTGGCCGTCTTGCGGTGGTAGTTACTCTTGTGCACTCGCAGGGTACTCAGATTTTTGAATGATAGGCCACAAAGATCACACTTGGCACTTCCCAGGCCTGAATGTTGGTCCCGCATGTGGACCTTCAGATTGTACACATTACTGAATGTACGACCACAAACCGAGCATTCATACCGGACCTGCCTGCGCTCACGGACCAGGGGGAAAAAGCCCAAACCTGTAACGACAAAACAACACCCTTTACTATCTACTGCCATGACAGGAGCAGCTTGATGTGAGGGCATGCAAAGTAAGATGCAGGCAAGTCAGGCAGCAGGCAGGTGGACTACTTTAAGTCTACAGTCCCGTGACTTACTGGCAGCATGCTCTCACTCTACTGTGCCCTGACACTTGCCACCAACCTCCTATATAAAAGCTTAAGAGTTTAAAAACCTGTCGGATCCACCGCTGTCCAAGTGTTTTTCAGTTAAGGCTACAAGACTCCAACGTCACTGCATGTATATAGTTTGTTTTTTTTTAAGTTATAGCCAAACAAGAAGCCACACACGACAAAAAAGCTCAACACTACAGATAATGACATCTCTCACACCGTGTACTGCCTTACAAGAAAGAGGGACCGGCTCTAGCACAAGGCATTGACAAAGAGGCCGGCTTTAGCTTCACCCGTATACCAAGCTCCGAGGACCTCTTGTTTACCCTTCTTGTAGACTTCTTTATATATAAGCCACTTATTGGACTCATGATCATGTTCATATTCATGTTCATCATCATCATCCTGTTTCATCATCATCATCATCATCATCATCACCCAACAACCATTTTTACACTGTACTCACACCCTACATCCAAATTCACAAGGCCTTGGTGTTCACTCATTCTTATCACTGTGCCAAGACCCATTTCAAAAATACACAGGGAGTATCATACAAAAATAAAAAATTAAATCTTTTAGCAATTGAGAGAGAATTATGAGGATACGAAATGCAAACTCCTCTCCAAGCGCAAATAAACAATATCTTTTTTGTGTTCCATCCTAAAAGCACCATTTCATGCATACATCTAACTCTCACTGTCAGCTTAATAAGCACTTAGTGGACACGGTTTGCAAGCATGGCACTGGCCAACCCTACTGCATCCTGAGTGAGGTGCTGTCAGTTGACTTTGTTGCGGTGGTGCCTTTGTATGTGCATCCTCAGGCCCGACTGGGTTCTTGACACTTTATCACACATAGCACATGGGAAGGGCCCAAAGTAGAGGTGGGCGTCTTTTATGTGCACCCGCAGATTGCCAATGGACGTGTACGTTTTGCCACAATATGGACA
>NC_091582.1:7751353-7753853 GCF_042767895.1 Penaeus vannamei
AAGAAGAAGAAGAAAAAAAAAAAATATATATATATATATATATATATATATATATATATATATATATATATATATATATATATATATATATATATATATATATATATATATATATATATTTATTTATTTATATAAATCTCGTGGGTCTGACGATGTACAAAATTAACGCTCTTTATTTTTCTTTCCTCTCTCCTATTTGCCTCTATCTCTATCCTCTCTTTGCGAAATCTTCAACAGCTCTATCACCGATTGCGGGGTTCCTGTCCTATGCAAGTGAGCCATGTCAGTCCCGCTCCCCAAAATAAATCCCATTTAATTCGCTCAACGACCTTAGGCCTATATAGCTAACTCCTTCTTCCTTGCAAAATCCTAGACAGAATAATTGTCAAGGAATTGTGAAAGACATTCCCCCCACCCCACCCCCCCACCCCAGTTTAGACCATCGTTAGCTCGGAAACATCACAGGAAGCTGGTTGACCTCACCCGTTGACCTCACCACAGACGCCGACAGGTCACTGGGGGTCATCGCCTTCGCCATCGACCTAGGGGAGGCATCCGTTCCCCTCGACCATAAAACCTCGACCGGGAAAAGGATTATTTTGGGATTTCACGAAGATTGGGTGAATGGCCATCGACTCGACCTCGAGACAATAACCAAATCTCTAACAGATTTTCTTTAAGCTTTATCCTCGACCCTTAATTATTCCCATCTGGCGGTGAAGGAGGATGGTATAACACACATAAAAAAATACAAATATGTCGAAGATATAACATAATAATCTTATTTCACGATGTCCCCTCAACCATGTGTTAAGGGGACACATAAAAAGGAAGAGAGAAGAGATAGATAGATTGATAGATAGAAATAGGTAGAACAGAAATATATAGCAATAGATTTCAATCTCACTAGATTAAACCGAATACAAGGAGATAATAATTGCTTAAACAAAGCCTTTGGGGTGAATTTGTCATTAGCTGTCAGCGAATGTCATTATTATTATTATTATTATTATTATTATTATTATTATTATTATTATTATTATTATTATTATTATTATTATTATTATTATTATTATTATATTATTATTATTATTAATATCATTATCATCATTATCAGCATTATCTTTGTCATTATCATTATTGTTATTATTATCATTATCAATGTCAGCATTATCTTTGTCATTATCATTATTGTTATCATTATCATTATCAATGTCAGCATTATCTTTGTCATTCTCATTATTGTTATCATTTTTATTATTATCATTACTATTGTCATTATCATTATTATTATCTTAAAATGAATTAGTTAATCATCATTTTCATAACAGGAAAATCTGCCTACAACAAAACATCCGCGAGGCATGTTAATGTTATCAAGTGAAAAGTCTACTTGTGCAAGAACAATTTTACGAAGCAAAGGTTTTATTGTTATCATTATCATCATCATTATTATTATTATTATTATTATTATTATTATTATTATTATTAATATTATCATTATTGATATTATCATTATTGTTGTTATTATTATTATTATTATTATTATTATTATTATTATTATTATCATTATTATTATTATTATTATTATTATTATCATCATCATTATTATCATTATTATCATTATTATTATTATTATTATTATTATTATTATTATTATTATTATTGTTATTATTATCTTTATCATTCTCATTCTCATTCTCATTCGCATCATCATTATTATCATCCTTATCATAATAGTAGTATTGTTATCATCATCATTATCATCATTACTATTATAAATCCTATTTTCATCATCATCGTCATTATCTTTACTATTACTTTTATCATTACTATCATTAATATTACTAACTATTGCCATTTTAGTTATCACTTTTATCACCACCATCATCATCCTTATTGTTATTATTTCTAATATTATCATTATAATTATCCTCCTCATCATCACTTTTTTCTTATTTTCATTCATATTCACATGATTATCAATAACATTGCCATTATCATCTTCCTTATCATCATCATTATTATGAATGTCTAGATAAATCACTTTACTTCAATTTATGTTGAATAGAAGAGTTAGATATCTAAAAGTTTTTACGAAAAAGAATAATAACAATAATGTCAAGAATGATGTGAATAAGAGAATAAATATATGTATCCCTGTATCAATCAGTTATTAATTCTTTTCATGATTCCGAATATATTTGATGTAGAATATGATATATATCACAGATTATCATTATTATTATCATTATTATTATCATTATTGTTATTATTATTGTTATTATTATTATTATTATTATTATCATTATTATTATTATTATTATTATTATTATTATTATCATTATTATTATTATTATTATTATTATTATTATTATTATTATTATTATTATTATCATTATTATTATTATTATTATTATCATTATCATTATTGTTATTAGTATTATCATTATTATTATTATTATCATTATTATTATTATTATTATTATTATTATTATTA
>NC_091582.1:7773853-7776353 GCF_042767895.1 Penaeus vannamei
TTGTTGCAATCCATACTATAATAGATCTTTGCCCATTAACCAAATAGAAATTATACATAATTAACCACCACTTCTGTATTTTTTATCAACAGACATCATAAATAGCTGTCAACACTTTCTCAGTTTGACTAATATGAACATTCCTCATACAAATTCTAAAAATTATGAGTCTGATTCATATATAATGGTATTTTGTAATGCACAAAATTACAGTTGGTTGTTAAAGGCTTGACCATTGTAAATACCAAATCCACAACCCGTGCCAATGCAAGTTAATAACCAAGAAATCTTAAGTCAGTATAAAAAGTAAATGATAAAATTAAAAACAAAAATATAAAAATCAAAACTTACTCTCTTCTTTTCATCTTCCGCCAGTCCTCTGACTTTAAGCGCCTCTGCTGTCTTTAGAAATGTGG
This sequence comes from Penaeus vannamei, assembly GCF_042767895.1. Lineage (NCBI taxonomy): Eukaryota > Metazoa > Arthropoda > Malacostraca > Decapoda > Penaeidae > Penaeus > Penaeus vannamei. Next base: position 7,774,270 of record NC_091582.1, read on the forward strand.
CCAACTCATTGTGTGAAACATTGACTTCCCCATGGTACATGAAGTCCAGGATGGAAGTCAAGTTGGCGAAAGTTACATCCTTAAGAAACACTATGGGATGCTGGCAGGGGTTACCCTATTGGGATAGGATACAATCAAGTGTTAAAGGATAGTCAAATGTGATGGATGACTGACATATATGAAGCTTTACAAAACTGAACACACAAGTGAAAGAACTAACATACTTACTTTTAGCAAACTTCTGAAGTATGGACTACAGGCACTAAGGACCATTTTGTGTGCTTTTATCTGCCTGCCTTCACAGGCAAGTGTGATGTCGACGAAGTCCTCGTCATCTCTCAAGGACTCGAATGCTGAGGTAATATTAGTGTGAAAATTGTTCCATCGGAGGCAAAACTGCTGATCTGCCCCCATCCTCGCCCCCCTCCACCTTGTATACTATCTGAAACACGAAATAAATGAACATGAAATTAAAAAACAGCTGTCTATTTTCATTACCGAATATATATTTTCACCCTTTACCCACATATGATTTTCACTTAAAATCTTCATTCACTTATAATTTAAGCTTGTCCATGTCAAAAAATACAAGACGAGTATGCACGCTAGAGACCTTGATTTAATAAACTAAGTCATTTATAAAAGTTTCTCTACTGCAAGGAACTAAATCCATTGAAAATCATGCAACTAACAAACAAGTGTTAATTCACTGTAACTGCTTCTTATTGAACCAAAACTGGCATTATATTACCCTGGCATATTCAATTACTTTAATGAAATGACAAACTTCCACAAGCTCACTTTAAATTTAGGTAATTATATTATGTGGATATACACTTTCACAAAGCTTCATGTTACAGCTAGTCAACTACTTCAACACTGTCACAAACTACTGTCTATTACATCTCAAGAATCCTAAAGCACATCTGATATCTAATCAAATTCTTAAAACCACTGCCACTGCACATGCACACACTGCCTTTTCAAATCTTTCCAACCACATCACAAATTTCATCCAAGTCCACTTCTTCAAAATCCTCTTAAAACAGAATAATTCAATTCCCAAAATATCTACCATGAAGTTTCTCTCATGTGATCTAAACACATGTAAGTCCAGGTAGGGTTGCTGTAGAAACACTGTTCATCTTGCAAGACAGGCAGAGTCCTGGCATCCACCACCAAGCTCCTAACTCACCAACCCTCACAAGCAAACTGATCACTTTGCACTGTCATGGCTGCAACTTATAGGCAACACCAATTATCCAAAAATTGCCCAAATATTTTTTTTTCTCAGATTTTCTGGTCATTTTCACACAATCACTCAACTCTCGCTTGTACTGGCTCCTTATTCCTTTTATCCAACCACTAATTGCTTCTTTTCATCAACTTCCAAACTTTGTGAAAGATAGACCTACCCCACGACTACCCACCCACCCCCCACTAGACACCGTCTCCAGGCGCCGTATCTCAGCATTAATAACTTGCAAACGTCACAAAAAAAACATCTCACAGTCGCAGAAAAGTTAGGCAGAAAAGGCGAGCGAGGCACTTCTCATGAAAAAACTTACTCAATCTTGCATACATCAACTGCAAATCCCACCACTGTTCAACTTTGGCGGACGATCACATCCATTAAACTCATCTCACGGCGTCGCTCCTTTGTACAAGTTTTCTGCGTCCGCTCATGGATTTCTTTCAAAATCCCTCTCTATCCATCACTGACAATCACCAAAGCACTCACCAAAACTATTGAAACATGTCACCAACTTAATCTTACACACAAGTTCCCAAACTGCAAAGTCCGCGCAAGAAAATCACTCCTTTTTAATGTTAAAACGCGAATTTAAAACGAGAAAAAAGACATCCCCCTTATCCGGGTCCAGTCAACGCAGCGTCGCCACGAGTTTATGAACAAAGGCCATAATTCTCGCCTCTCGCATCTCGTTTTGCTCAGAATCAAAACAACTTCCCAATTTATTGCTCGCGCGCTCTCTCTCTCTCTTACGCCGCCCCCCGACTCGCTTCCCGCCGCCGCGATAGGAAATGAGTGTTTACGGTTCTTGCTAGCAAGGAGAGAGAGGGAA
>NC_091582.1:7798853-7801353 GCF_042767895.1 Penaeus vannamei
AAAGAGAGAGAGAGGGAAGGAGGGAGGGAGGGAGGGAGGGAGAGGGAGAGGGAGAGGGAGAGGGAGAGGGAGAGGGAGAGGGAGAGGGAGAGGGAGAGGGAGAGGGAGAGGGAGAGGGAGAGGGAGAGAGAGAGAGAGAGAGAGAGAGAGAGAGAGAGAGAGAGAGAGAGAGAGAGAGAGAGAGAGAGAGAGAGAAAGAAAGAAAGAAAGAAAGAAAGAGAGAGAGAGAGAGAGAGAGAGAGAGAGAGAGAGAGAGAGAGAGAGAGAGAGAGAGAGAGAGAGAGAGAGAGAGAGAGAGAGAGAGAGAGAGAGAGAGAGAGAGAGAGGGTGTTTTGCATGGTAATCTTTTATAATCCCTCATTTCATTTCATGTCTGCTTGATCAAGATGAGCATTTTTGAAGTTAATACAATAAATAAAACCCTTCAAAGAGTAATAGAAAGGATTAATTTAATTAAACTCCTTGTGTGTTTGTTTCTAATCACAGGATTTTTTTTTTTATTAAACTGCAAGTTTTATTTTGAACAATGTTATATAAAAAAAGCGATATCCACTTCTATACCTAGTATACTAGATATATATATCTGTTTATTTTGATATTTTTGCTAACTTCCTCTAGGTCCCAAAAAATAAATAAGATTTCCAAATTGAAATATACAAAATATACAGTATTACACAGCAGTCCCTTTTAGTCAAGTTCCTCGATTGAAGTACTTTTCACGGAGGTGTCCATTTCTTGTCTGAGTGACTGCTCTGTTTTATTAGGCAGGAAACAACTTTTTTCTTGTGTGTTCACTTTTTCTAAATTTACAGCTAAATCATTTACCTTAGAAATCAGTTTTTCTGATCTACACTGTTTTCCATCCGCAATCACTGTATCTGATGAATTTTTATGATTGTTTGTTTCTGCATCTTGATTAGACACTGTTCTTGCTATATCTATATTTTCCTTGATTTCAATGGTATTTCTATAATTCTTACTGATTATAGGCTGGATTTCAGTGAGATATGTGACAATACGTGACATGTATCCTAAGTCTAGCCCAAAAGCTGATATGATGTTTTTCTGAAGCTCACAATACTTTTCAGTCTTCATGGCTGCACTGATAACAGGATACCGGACACTTAAGCTGCAAGAGAAAAGATGATAAATTTGGTTGGAGGGGTTAAACATTTAAGTAGCTTTGTTATGTGAGTATTGAAAGCAGGCCTAGCAACTGTGTATTGGATCACTCAGTACTGTAATATTTAATAAGAACAGCAGTATCTTATTATCAAAATTTAATCTTTAGTACTGTACCTAGTATACATTCTGCTAGGGGTACTTTTGTCTACAAGGTGGGAGCTCACTGACTCATGAATTTCTAAAGACTATCCTTTGACAGATGGTATACATGAGGAAGTGTATGTACAGCCCCTTTGCACCCTCCCTCCATGGTGACAACCCTAACAGCATTAGTTGTACTACTTTACTGTTTTTCTTTTTTTTTTTAATAATCATCACCTGGATAGTAAAGCTATTTCAAGTCACTTAAGGGGTGATGTTTACTAATAGCCAACAGTTTCATATAAATAACAACTGTATTTACTCTATACTATGGTTGCCAAATAGCATGATACATACTTGATTATATAAACAAACAATAATTGTAACTTGTATATTCAACTATGGGCTAAAGAAACTTTAAGATAAATTTCTCTATAATCAGACTGGCATTTTATACACACAAGACTACATCAAAGAATCATGCAAGCATAATAATAATAATCACTCACACAGCAACTGATTCAGACTCACAGCACAAATCTTAAATTAAATTACGGATAACTATCCTTAAACAACAAAATCACTTACAGTTCCATGAATATCAGCATAATTAAATTCCACTGTCCCGGCCTGAAGGATATATTATGAGCTTCAAGGTCGAGTGTGATCACCACCGCCTTTAGTAGTTGTCCAACCTTTCCGCCATCAAGATCAGTTACTCCTAGGATCTCATTCAAACTGTAGAAGGTGAAGGATGATGATGGTACTTCATCACATATGATATGGTCAAGTAATTAAAGTATAGTATCTTTTACTCTCTTTTTTTCTTTTTTACATTTATTTGATTAGTTCTACAACAACTTTACTACTACTACTACTGTTACTACTTCTGCTATCACTACTGTTACTACTTCTGTTACTATGGCTACAACAACAATAACAACCAATGCTACTGTTACTACTACTATCACTATTATTATTACTACTACTACTAATACTACTGCTATTACTAATATTGATGATGATGATAACAATAATAATAGTACTACTACTACTACTACTACTACTACTACTAAGAAAATGATAATTACAATAATAATAATAATAACAACTGCAATAACATTAATGGTAACTATAAAATAACAACTGCAATAACATTAATGATAACTATAAAATAACAACTGCAATAACATCAATGGTAACTATAAAATAACAACTACAATAATAACAATAA
>NC_091582.1:7806353-7823853 GCF_042767895.1 Penaeus vannamei
AAACTGGCAGGAAATGTTCTAATGATTGAGGTGCTTAAAGGTTGCCACTTATCAATTCTGCAGAAAATATATTGCCCCCAAGATTTGTCTAAAGGTCTAAGACAACTGTTTGTTTCCTTTTGTGGTTACTCCTCTATTTCTACACCCTATGGCAATAGACAGTGCATTCAGTCATTGAAAATAACATTCCCCAGAAGGTGAAAAAACTTAATTACCATATGAGTTACAAAAGGCAGTTAAATCTTGCTCTAAATAAATGTCCATAAGAATTAAGGGTCTGACAGAAAAAAATTGTGTACATGCACTTTTTGCACATCCTTTTCTGCATTTTCAAATAAAGTACAATTACATTTTCAAGAAAGAAAATCCTTCTAAATAGACACACAGTTGCCAACAACAAATTTTAGCATTCACATTTCTTTAAAAGGATATTACTGTTAAGCTTTCCCTTTATATACATAATAAGGACTGATAACTGATAACCAAAACATCAACTGCTTCCAAAACTTACCTTTCTGACAGTAATGTCATAGACAGTATTCTTGACAATGATGTACGTTCTGTTGCCAAACTTGTCTTTGAAATAATTTGAACACAAGGGATACCCACACAATCCTGCAATGCTTCGGTCAGCAATAATATCTTCATATATTTCTGGATTTATGAAGTGAAGCTGGTGAGAGAAGTTGTTAAAGTTTTATTATTATTGTTATTATCATCCTTATTGTTATTAGCAATAGCAGTAATATTATTGTTACCATCCTAATGTTACAGACAAGAAAAGAGGTCATATCATACTGGATTTCCATGCTTTGTATGCATTTCTGATGAAGGTATTATAGGTTGCATGACAACAATGTGAATTGCAAGATGCTTCATTTTCTTTGAAATGATGCAAAGAAAATATTCTTTGGTACCCTTTCACAATACTCATCAACAAATTAATTTAATCCTGTATCAGCTTTGTCTGAAATTATCCTTGAAGTACACATAGGCACTGAGCCAAATGTGAAGCCCACAGAAAAGTAGGAAACATTAATATCACAACAGGTGCTTGGTTGATACTATTACTGTGCCTGATAAGGAATAAACTGACATTCACTTAGACGTGGTTAATTTTTATAAATGTTCTTTTTACGGACACCAAGAGATGTAGTAAAAGAGGCTTTGAAACAGCAGAGCATGTTTTGAGTGGAATTCAATCAGTTTGAGCTATAAAATCTAGGTGATCCAGCAGCAGACGGAAGCTGGGGATACCTACAGTTTAGCAACAGATAAAAAGAGAGGAAGAAGTATATGGATGAATAAATGGACAAAGGATAGCAACAAATGAACAAAGGGATAGAGAGAACATTGAAGATTGAATGAACAAGAGTGAAAGAAAGATATTTATACACAGAGAGTGAATAAACTCAAACTTGTGTGGCAGCAATACTATCTGGGCATCATCAAAACTACTTTTCACAGTAATTTCAATTACTAATTAGCTTCATACAAAAACAGAAGAATTATCTCTTGACTCTGGACAACACCTTTTACCTTTTCAATACTGTGATATCACTCTAAGCATCACAGTGGTAAGCCAGAGTTTCCCATTTTCTGAACCCGTCAATGTTGTTTACCAAAGATCGCACTGGTGGCTTATGACCCTAACCCTCTGTTGTCATCAGGCTGGTAAGCCAGAGTTTCCCATTTTCTAATTGCCCCAGTCAGCTAGACACTGTTTTCATTTCCCATCTTGTGTCAGAGTACTGGCTTAAAGGGAGTTGTTAGTCCAGGGAAACTAATGGTTATCAAAACTAACTTTGTCCCTCTCAAATAAAAATAACCTCTGTATTCATTGAGAAAACAAAGGTGCACTTCTAAGGGTTCTTGTAGTCAGAGGGTTAAACTGAAAGATTGCTGTGTAGATCCATTAAATATACTGAAATCCTTTTTATGATAAATCATATTGAAAAAGTTAACATGAGGAAACTACTGGCAGTGGGGCAAAATATGTCCTCATGTGATGTACATTACACAAATTTTTGCCCTCCCCAGAGCTATTACTCCCTGAGGTAATATGTAAATTTGGAAAAAAGTATTAGTTTTACCTTTACAATTAGGGCTATATTAACTTACATCAAATTTATATTATGTATCAAAATTTTATTATCGTTATTCTTGTCATGTTACTCTTTATTTTGATGTTATTTGAATAATATAGTTTTATTATAAACCAAATTGTTTCCAGCAACATCAATAACAGTGCTGCTTCAAAATCATCAAAGGTGATGCCTAAAGCCAAGAGTCAATATTTATAATTTGCTAAGAATTTCTGTTCTGTATCATGTGATAAATCTAATCCACAAAATAATTCAATCTGATTCCCGATTTTGATGGCAACCACCTTTAAAGTGCCCTAACCACATGCCAGCTTTGAATCTGGGAAAATAAATTATCAACCATGTTCCAAAGAATAAAGTTTTCTTACAAAATCTAAAAATCCAGAAAAAATCTGGAAAAAAATTGTACAGGATATCATATCATATAGTGTCAAAATGGATATTGTCATTATCATACAAATCTTTTGACATATAGGTGTACAGGCAAAAACTCAAAATATTACCTACAAGTATAAAAAATAGATATATGGCACATACCTCTTCTCGAAAGACACGAGGAGTAACATCCTCTTCAATCAGCCTATAAAAGGCTGCTTGTGCTCGGCTTCTAGCTGCCTTAGCAAGCTCACTTGTTGCGATGAAAGACTCTAGCCTGGAACCAATATTGTGACATAAATTAATATGAAGAGACTGCCACTTAACTAAAATGTAAAATTAAGCGTTTTTTTTACATACATCTGTATTAAGTATTACGTTTTTCAAATTAAATTGGGAAGTTTTAAAAAATTAGGGCAGAACTGATAGAAACCTTTTCAAAAAAGGAAACTGACAAAAGTATTACATTACCTTCTTGAAGACTTCTGCACATTTTTGCTCTCCATTCCAGTGGTTTTCTTGCTAATATCAGCCATCATTGAACTGTAAAATACATTTAGAAATTAATACAAATAAACTTAGAAAAAGTAATCATGACACAGAATTTTCATATAATCAATGAAAACAATAATTTTTAAGCAGTAAATTTCCTAAATAAAAATATACATATATAAAATAATATATAAACATATATATACATACATATATATATGTATATATATACATATAAACATATTTTATACATATCAAAATAACCATAGACTTGGACCCTATGTCCTTTTTCAAATATCATAAAAGTATCAGTGATGATGTCTTATTGGTTACTTGAACAGTTAGTTTTGGTTTTGTGCACCCCTAACTATCCTCTGAAGCTTTATTATTACCATATACAAATAGTTTCATAAAGTATATCCATCCATCCACACACATTATATATATTATATATTATATATATATATATATATATATATATATATATATATATATATTTTATTTATATATATATATATATATATATATTATATATATATATATATATATATATATATATATATATATATATATATATATATATATATAAATATACATACATACATATAAAAAGTAGTAGTTTCATAATTCTTCTGGTACTTTTCACCACATAATGTAGTGAATGGGACTAGACTTTATCATTTGCCATTACCATGCAAGGTCTGTAAAAATCTGGCTGCAACTTCTCAATTATCAATGAGATATATGTAGTGTCAAATGATATATCAGGTACTATTTGTCAAGGTTCCTCCAGCCATATCCATAATATCACCCCCATAGCCCCACTTCCCTTTCAGCCACTTTTCCCTTAACCAATCTTACAGTCCTGACTCTTTATTTTAATGAATGAAATATAGTGAGTGTGATTTAGTAATTCTGGTACTGCTTTGCAATTTTAAGCCACATAAGACCCCCCATTTTTTTACTCTCCTACATACCATACTGTTACCAAAGACAGTTACAATAAAAGTAAGGTGGGCAGGCATCTACAGGTTGGCACTTCCCCCATATGCTAGTAAAAGTTGGGGCACTGCAGAGGCTCAAACTCCCAAATACTTGATCAGTACTTGGGCATCTTAGGCCACAGAATTACCTCCAGGAACATTATTATATTATTCACACATCTTGTTATTTATAAATACCTCTAAGTACATTTTTTCCATGATCAAAATATGATTTTCATTTTGCTTTAAAAGTGTGTTATTAACATGTTTATATGGATAAATGAGGATAAATACAATAACTACTTCAACCCTGTGCCCTGTTGACACTTCTGCTATTTGATATATGACAGCAAAATATTCATTTTCTGGTATGCAAAATTGAGGAATTCTTGGAATGATAAAATTTACCAGTTCTAAGTGGATAATATAGCCCCTTTGTGCTACTTGCCTGTGTCCAAATCTTAAACAAAAGTTGAAGTTTTGAGGAGGTATGTCTTCTTATTCCCTAAGGCTTTGGAACCTTAGTACCTTGATGCCCAAAGCAAACAGGACATGGAGGAGTCACCACCATAACCTCTATAAAGAGGAGTCTGAAAGATGAGGACAGAATGGATGGTGTTGTCTTTAATTCTATGATCTATATTGGGATGACAGGATAAAATTTTATGGAAAATCATACCTGTAATAAATATTAGTCTGTGCTTTTATTTATTTATTATTATTTTTTTAAGTATCTATCAGTGGGTATATGTACATATACCAGATTTTTCTGCATGATTTTCAAAGTTTAATGTGGTATTTATAACCAAAGTACTTCCAGTAGATCCATTTTTATACAAAAAAAATCATGTACTGAAACTCGTATTTGATAAGTCTCTCATACAATAAATTATTTATAGAATCTGTTCAGACAAAAATAAGGATACATACTGGCTTATAAAGGAATTAAACTTACACTCATCTATATAATTTACCTGTCATTCTTAGATTAATGTATATAACAATTAATGTGTGATGGATAAAGGCACAGTCAGATATTAAAAGGACTGAGGGACCCATGCTGACTCAAGTCAAGATTTTACTAATTAGAATAAGCTCAAGCCTCTCAGGCATATCTAACTGCCTAGACTCCCATCCTGGTTACTTTACAGTTACACCCTCCTGTGCTAGTCAGGCTTGAAAATATTCTTAGCCGTGTTACAGGACATCTCATGGTCAGTCACAGTTATCAGTACCATAAATACTTTGCACACCATACTGGACTATGCACCAGCACCCTATGCAATCAACCACTAGAAAAAAATAAAAGAAAAGGAAACATAATTTTCTCACTTAAATTTTGGATGTAAAATATAAAAAATCCCCAAAAATGGAGCTAAAATGTGACTTCAAGCCTACATTTTAGGTGCTGCAACTCATTCACTACAGTAATGGCTAAACAAGCAAATAACTATTGTTCATGCACAACTTTGAGTGGGCTCAGCTTGCATGGCATGGGTTTAAGATTTGAATTCATCAGATAAATATTTGGCTGAGGACTGTAATAGACTTTCTAGCCTACTGTAGAGAAGTTAAAAAAATTCAGGCTAAATCAGTTGAGCAGCTATTTTTGTAAGGTATATTTATATAAGTACTATAACAAATAATCAAAACCCAACAATACTCAATTATTATTCCCATTCTTGTTCCTTGACACAGCTTATATTCATTTCCATGTCTTAAAAATTACTGGTATATGTTTAGAAGACACCTGCACCTCCACTGATAACCTTGTGCCAATCAACATAATGTACACTCCTGATGGTACTTCAGCAATGACCAACAAAATTTCATTTTGTACATCCTATCACTATAAGAACTTAGAGAACTTGCACTCCCACTTTTACTGTTAAGTAAGTCATCAGTCTGAACTCAATCTTGTCAAAATATGTGGTGAGGATTTGATGGTTTTTGATTGAGTGCACAGCATGGAGGATATGCTGATCCACTGAGACAAATTCAACAACCTAGATTAAAGATTTTTGGTGAGAACTGCTCAATACATTGGTAACAGGTAACAATTTCATCTTATGGTAAATAATCATAGATGACATGTGACATCCTATCACTAGGATAAGAGCTTGTAGACATCCACCTTGGTGTTTAGCTGTGTGTACCATGAACACATCTTTGGATGACTTTATAATGAAGTTCACCCATGGTTATTGACATTTACCCAAATCAGTCTTACTGACCCACAAATATAAATTGCTGTAAATTTCCAGTTTCAACCAGTTTTTCATTTCAAGCTCTCTGATACTTGTATGTCCAATAACTTTGTTATTTCTGATTTCTGACAGGAGTGCATACAAAATAAGTCCCTTTGATTTATTAACTTTATCATTTGCATATATGATTCTTTGGCTTATATCTAACAACCAAGCTTATAAAAGTAAAGAGTAACATGCCTAAAAACACTTTTTACTTGATAATCAACATTGAAAAGTTCCAGCTGGCATTGCAGGTATACTGAACTGAAAATGCAATAGGGCAATCATAATTGGCTCTATAACTCAGAGAAGCATGATCAATTGGCATCATACTGTAATAGGCAGTACAGTGTCTTATGTTTCATGAGGCCTTTTCCCGTTTTCAACCTAACCTAACCTAACCAGTTAGATTAGGTTAAGTTGGTTAGGTTAGATTAGGTTAGGCTGGTTAGATTAGATTAGGGTAGGTTAGGTTAGGTAAGAAATGGGAAAAGGCCTCATGAAACATAAGTAATTGCCAAAGTGACCAGATTATGCATATGTGCAGTGGACTAATAAAACTCTATAATATGGATAAGCAAATAATGCAGCTGTAACTCTAACCTGTGCCTTCTTAATTTTGTTCATTATGTCCATTAGCTGTAAAATTTACCTTCTAATAGAAGGTAAATAAAATAAAGACACTTTTCAGCTATGGCAAAAGATGTGCAAAATGAAGGAGATACGAGATGAGATAGAGCAAAAGCTGTGTAGAACTAAAACTATTCCGTTTATATGTGCATGCACAACTGTGAGCTGTACGCCTAACTGCGAGATATCGGGATACAGCTGCCGTACTTGTATCTCTTTTGTAATTCTATTAATACTTCATGTACACAGTCCTCTTAATCCTTATTAATGGTCTGCAGGAATCATCCTTAAAATGGTTGTGTTGCTTTGGTAAAATAATTAACCTTCTATGAACACTTTGTAACTCTAAATATACCTTTTCTTGAGCCTTTGGTGGTACAGTTTACTATTATATTGGTTGTATTTCAAACATTTTCGCTTTATATTTTTACATTTACTAACCTCTCAACTCCTTGACAAGATGGTGCTTTATCTAATTAATTAATCTCAAAGCCAAGTATCCTATCATGAAATGCTGTGTTCCTAAATGCTGAAGTATTATCGGCTGCCTGTAGTGTTGTGGTATATCAACATGTTGCAATGTACACATTTATATACACGATCCATGAAATCTACATTTATCACCTGTTATCTATTTCCTTCACGAAAATAACCAAAACATTATGAAAATGTTAAAAATAAGGGATATAACCTTCTGTAACGATATCTTATTTCCATCATATTGATATATATTTATACACTTGATCCCTGAAGAATGTCCGAGATAAACAAACAGTTCTGAACAGGACCCCGATAAAAGAAACAGGAATTGGAAAAATATGATTCTCTAATATTTTTAAAAGTAAGGTATGGGCGAGTTGTACAGATTATATGCAGTATGCTGTAATTTTTTTTCCAAATGTTTAGTACTTTAATGATTCGTTTTAATTAAACATTAGGTATTTTTTCATGTGTTAAATTTATGACTTGTAACATTTACATTTGTATATATGGCTTTTGACCAACAATATTAGTCATGGCATTCAAATCAAACTATACTTAAGGTGGCACAATGGTTAATAATTTATAGCAAGTAATAATCACAAACTGATTGATGATTATAGTAATGATACCCTTTATTAGGACACTTACAGACCTTGATTTTTTGTCCTGTGCTGTCCACGGCAAATGCCATGCATTCAAGAGAGCATATCATTTTGTGGATGACAAACAGCAATCCACACAATGACACAACTGTGTGCTGAAACTCACAGACATTTTTTTGCTCAGCTGCCTGGAAAAGATTTATTTTCAGCTTCAAAATATACCGGCGTGAGTGGGTTAAAATAAAATGGGGCCAAGTTGAATATATACGTCTTATGCCTCCAGAAAACCTATGCTATCATTTCTGGTGGTAATTAGGGTGTCTTGCGACATGATGTGACACCAAAAGCTGTCTCGTGATTGGAGGCAAGACAGGCACTGTATAACAAACGTGCTTGAACTGCACATGCAAGAGGGTTAGGATTTTAATCATGAAATTTTTGTCTGATTCTGAAATTATAGATCCCTTACAGTCCATCTGTAGTGGCTGTCGATGAGGAGGGCATGACGAATGGAAAAGTGATGAAAGTCCAGGGTAACTTTCATGAATAAAAAGGAACACATATAGATAAATAGTAAATTTGCTGCCTTTCCTTAGTGAAAAGGAATAGGTTTTCTCATACATTTTGATATGATTAAAATGTTTTCAGTAATCTTTAGCCTCACAAATCTGTTGGTGCTAATAATATTAGTATCATCATCTACCTATTATAGAAAAAAGGACATTATATCTTATTCTTTACTTATATGTCCAATAGTTCATAATTTCTAGTTTAGCTGTTTTTTGGGTAGTATTAGATTTTGGCTTGTGATGTGTTTACCAAATATTGTTTGTATGACAGGTAGAGAGTAATTTCATATAATTACTTTTATTGTTCATAGCATTAAAGATAAATAAATGACACTCATTAAAATTATTAGACTATTATAGAATGATAGGCTAAAGTTTGTGGAAACATAAATGTATATTAAGTATAAATCAAGATTGATATTTATCATGATACTTTCGTTTTTCTTACTGACTTGAAAAGTATTATCTGAAATTCTGATCATATGTTACTTGTTTCTATTATGGAAATCTTCCTTACTTTGCAGATTGGGTCAGCAGGATGTCCCCAAAAGCTCCTAATATACAACTGCTTGGTGAAACACTCACTCGACATTACAGGCTCTCATGTGAACTATATAACACCTACCCCATTGGCCGGTTTACTCATCAACTTTCTCAAGGAAATTTAGAGATTAACGTATCAGATATAGACCTAGACCATTTAGAAGCACTATGTCACACACTGCAAAACAAAGTTACTCCCCTTCAGGTCTTCATATATATTCCACCTGGGAAAGAAGGTAATATATAGAGGAAACAACTGTAGCTGTCCTTTGAAATATTTTGGTATTTGATGAGTTCTTTTATGCCTTGCCGCTCATTGTAAATGGGGTGGAAAATCATAAATTCTCAGCTTTTGTAATGATGTTGATGATGAATTTTGTACTATTCACTGTAAACATTCATCACATTACCAGCAGAAGAGGTGCTATATAAAAAACAAAACAAAAATATCATAGTAGAGATTTCAATTAAAGAGTGCTATAAAATGTATGTATGCATATGAACAGTTTCACACATCTAATGATGATGACATATTTTCCTTCAGTGGGAGTGAAGACAATTCAGAGGATTATGAAAGGTATCAGTGCGAGTTTGTCTGTCTCCATGACAGTGTCAGTGCTCAGTATCAGCAATGTAACCCTAAGAGGCAACAACCTCAGTATACTTTGCCAGGTAAGATCTGTTGTAAGTTATGATTAGATAAATTGTGTATCAGCAAAGACATTGATAGCCATTTTTGAAATTCAAATATTCTGATTTAGTCACTTGGCCATCAGTATCTACAAATATTTCTTCCTTTATGTGTATCTCAATTTGAGCAAATTATCATAATGTTTTTCATAAAATGAAGTGAATGATGTTTTGTATAATGATGTCAGCTTTTTTTTTTTTTTGTAAAAGGATTTCAGGATCAGCATTGCGATAAGAAAGTGGTACCCAGTAAAACCCAAGTGATTGTTTAACTGATATGAAGAAGGCTCATTTAACAAATGGTAATTTCAGGGCCTCTCCAAAACACGTCATCTCAAGAGCCTGAGCTTAAGAGGCTGTGAACTTGGCAACAATGGAGCTGAACTTGTCTGTCAGAGTGTTAAGAATGTGCCAAGTATCACTCATCTTGCACTGACACATTGCTCAGTATCTGAAAAAGGGGCCTGTGCAGTGGCCAGCCTAATGCAAGTATGTATGTGCCATACATTTATAGAATTTTAGGTATATTTCGTGCATCTTTGATTTTTTTTGTCATAAGTCTTTGTTTTATATTTTCCCTTTTTTCAAGGTACTTTTTTGAAGGCACTATGATCCTTTTAATCCCTACTAGGAACATGTGGTAAAATAACCTCACAGTATTAAATTGATCTTTCAAAACATGACAGCATCAGAGGATGAACCGAGACAGTGCCATGTGGCAAGATACCCTTAGGCTGCGGCAGCCTCACCTGGATGGCATGCGAGGTCTTCGGAGGGTAACTCTTAATGATAACCCCCACCTTGGGGACAATGGGTTGGCAGCTATTGCAGATGTGCTTTATGAAGATTTGTGGATCAAGGGTAAGATTTTAAAAAGATGAATATGTTTTGTGCAAGTGTATATGTGGGGAAGGGGAAGGTGCAACAGTGAACATATGTGTATATAAACATTTAAGCTAGAGGAAAGATTAAATTGGTTTGAGTATTATGAGGCTGATATATGATATGCTCATAATTAGAATTTGTACATTATATATAAAATTGTTCAATTGGAAGCCATATTGTGACTGTCCAGTGGATTTAAATTAATCCTATATTCATAAATTTTATGAAGCCATTGACCTCCAACACTGTGGTCTAAGCAATGAGAGTGGGATGCTGATGAAGAAAGTTCTGAAGGCCAATCAAGTTCTGGAGATTGTAGATTTAAGAAGAAACCCCTTTGTTGCCAACCACTTAGTAAATGAAGTGACTGCATTATTGACTGACAGACAAGATCAATATAGTGTACAAGTGAGTGGAATTTGTGCCTTGTGATTGATTTGTAATTCATGATGCAAGTTGGTTTATAAATGAAATAAGTAAATATAACTTGAGCAAAGAAATAGCTAATTTATGAAACAATATATGACCATACATAAAATGAACAGTATGTTGCAAAAAAATACTTATGGGGTTCTATTAACTTTGTGTAATGGCCACATTTTTTTTTTCTACATTAGCAATATGTCTGGTTGGATTTGATGGATAGCCCTCACGGAGGTTGGCAAGTAAATAAAAATCCTGAAGGAAAGGTGGGGACATATGCAGCTACTGGCAGGAATAAACTCAAGGAAACCAGAGGACTGAATGAGAGTCAAGAGACAGTTAAAAAGAAGCCTTCTTTACCTAGACAGTTTGGGATTCCTTGGAGAATCGAACACAGATTATATGAGAGAAGGTAAGTTTACTCTCACACCCCATTGCTTATTTAGGTATGGGCTCAATAGCATAAGGCAAAGAAAGTATTCTTTGGAAATAATTGTTTTTGCTTTGTAGGCATTAACTAACATTTGTAAGTAAATTACTAATTCAGTAACTATACTCCTATGAGTGAATGAAGTTGACTTAACTTCTTTGACTTATTACAGTTTGATATATTTCTATTTTTTTTCCCCAAACAATTAGAGAAGGCATGGTACCTGGTACATTGGTTGAGACTGTACCTGAAACAGCAAAAGATGCTTTTCCAAAAGAATCTGACTCTCCACAGCAAGTTGCTGAAATGAGCTCACATAACTTCCATAAAATCAGGCAAGTGCATTGCAAGAGTGAGTTATGAAATCCTTTTAATATATATATTATCACATAATCTTCATAAAATGAAATACTTACCAGCTACGGCTATTATTATCCAGATAATAAAATATGATGAAGTGTAAATTTATCTTAAATTAGTTAACACTATAGATAATCATAATCCCACCTGACTAAAATGTTTTCCATTTTTCATTTGTTAATCTTAAGCAAAAGATAAATACAAAAATATCCTTTCCAATAAAACAAGAGACCACAAAGAAAACTGGTCCTTAATCAGTGCTACTGATTTCTTATTATTGCTTTACAAAACCTTTAGAGAGAAAACTAACTACTTAGTACATGTGTATTTAGAGATCAGAGTAATTACATAATTAAAAATCAGATCATCATGCACGGAGTGGGCTATGCTTAAGCTAAGGTCACATTAGTCTTCTCTGTCCTGGGATTCCTTGACAGCCTCACCGAAATCAAGTCAGCTGACCAATCAAAAACTGTAGCTGGCCAGACTTAGATGAGACTGTCTAGGGATCCCAGAACAGAGAAGACTAGCTTTGTGTATTCACAGTATGTATATTAACCCAGTGCCATCGAGGAAAAGCGCATTGAAGAATTTTGTGAAATGTATTACATATAAATGGCTCCACAAATCCAAAGCCACTAAGGAGTAAATTAATACAGAGGTCCTCAAAGTGAGGGTCAAGGGGTCGCAGCCAAAAAGTTTGAGAACCCCTGAATTAGTAGACCTATTTGACCTCACCAGATTTCCTCTTTCTTTGATTTTGGGGGGGATTTTTACCTCTGCCAAGGAGGTTATGTTTTTGGTAGTGTTGATTTGTT
Organism: Penaeus vannamei; assembly: GCF_042767895.1. NCBI lineage: Eukaryota > Metazoa > Arthropoda > Malacostraca > Decapoda > Penaeidae > Penaeus > Penaeus vannamei. The sequence goes on from NC_091582.1 coordinate 7,818,991, forward strand.
AGTTAGTTTGTTGGTTAGCAAGGTAACTCAAAAAGTTATGAACAGATTTTTTTTTTAATTTGTAGCAGAGGTGTTTCTTAGCCTACCTTAGATACCATTAAATTTTGCTGGTGATGCAGATCATGATCCAGATCCAGGCATTTTTTTTAAAGATTGCTTTATTTACCCTTATTACTTTGGCAATAGGGATAACAATTATTATTATTATTGCCTTTATTACCTTTGCCAAGGAGGTTATGTTTATGTAATCATATTGTCAATAATAATAATAATAATAATAATAATAATAATAATAATAACAATAATGATGATAATGATAATAATAATCATAACAATAATGATAATAATAATAAAATAATAACAACAATAACAGTAATAACAGTAATGAAATTAAAAGTATTGGAAGAAGATACCAAGATTAACAAACCAAAATTACAGTTTACATGTAACCAGCCAAGAGGCATTGGGTTAAAAGGAAATGTACAAATAGGTTATTAAGACAATTTACTAGGTCTCCTGTTGAATATGTTGAAGTTATCTATAAACATAACTAAATGAGACTTGAGCCTAATTTCTCTTTATATTATCATCATATTTTTTTTCAAAATATGTATGTATAAAGTAATAAAAGTATTTTATATTTTCAGCAAAAAACTGGAACATTACAAGAAGCGATATCACAAGGAACGTCAACTTCGTAAGCGTGCTGAGAGGAGACTCATTCGCCTTCAAACAAAAATAAAAGAAAGTCACATTCTTGATGAAGGAACTGTTTCTCATATTGAGACATGCTTTCAGAAATTCCAAAAGTTTCTTTCCCATCTCCAGGACATTGGGTACTATATACATGTTCACTATTTTGATTGTGAAAAACTGAGAAAATATGATCAGATATCTTAAAATAAGGAATGATTATTTGCAATGCTAAATTTATGTGCCAGGTTTCAAATACCATGATTATCAGTTAATTTATAAGTTAAGATTATAAGTTAATTTATAATCAATACTTTTTACATATACTCATTCTGATTACTGCCATCTTTTCAGACTTAACAAACAGCTGATCATACCTGAGTTTGGAAAAGAAAATAAAGAAAAGAGCAAGAGGCTGGATCACATCACTCAGCCCTGGTCTGACTCAGCTGATACCGTTCATGATTCAGAATACAGACAAATGTCCAGATTGGTACCTGAATTATATGAGCCTTCTAACATTCCACACCCAATAGTTGTGTTCAATGGTCCTCCTCCTGAATCTGATATGCCAAGTCACGTGATTAACAGACAATCAGATGTCAAAGATGGTTTAACAGTCAATCCATCGATATCAGTAGAAGAAGTACAAATATCAAGGGAACCTCTAGAATATGATACATTACTTGATTGCAAAAGGAAGTCACATAAAACAGCTAATGAATCTGAACAAAAAACAACTCTCTGTGAATTAAGTGAAGATATTAAAATAGGGGCAGATATGCTAAGCTTGTTTCCCAAAGGTCAGACATTGGAAGAAGTTGAAGATAATTATGAATCTCAAGGTACAAGTGATGAAGATGAGGATGATAACTGTGAACAAGATGAAGAGGACTTTTCCTCCATTCGTATAGCAACAACATATCATACAAGAGAACCAGTGATAATGGAAAGAACTGAAGGTACCAGCAGTAAGGATGAAGAAAGTGAAATAAGTAAAGGAAAACCTAGTTTGATAACAAGAGATGCAGACAGTGATGTACAAAATGTAAATTCTTCAGAAAGTCAAGATCTCTCAAAAAGAATTAAAGATGCAGAAGACATTTATGTTATGTCGTACGAAATACCAGCTGAGAGGATAGAGGCAATGTCTGTGTCTAGTGCAGACATATCCAGTCAGAATGTATTTGAAGTGCATTTACCAGAGAATGAAAAATTTCTGAACCTGGACCAGCACGAGGCTGGAGAGAGAGCTGAAGGTATAATAGAGAAGGAACAAATGGTCAAGGAAAATTCTGAATATTCACACTCTAGAAAACATGAAGGTCAGACACATAGAGAATCCCCCCTGGAGTATGCTGCAAGGAGAGAGATACCAACAGGTTACATTAGCTATGCAGAACATGCTGAGAGGAAACGTACATACAAGACAGATGATCTAGCAAACGTTGTTCAGAGTACTGAGGTTAGTGAAACAGACGATGAGAAACTACGAATGCGCCAAACCACTTTCAACTTTTCAGGAAGAAGTGGATCAATCTCCTCATCTGTGAGCATCACAGAGCAGCTTAGTCATTCTCATAATAAATGGTCCACAGGTAAAGGTGAAACCAAAGGCAGAAGTCGTAATATAGAGGGTGAGCCAAGTAGAGTCGACAAACCAGGAAACAAAGAGAAGAATATTATTCCTACTAACACTGACAAAATCCAAATCAACTTACCATCATCTAGTAGGTTAAAACAGGAAATTGATGACATAGAATATGACAGTGATTTTGAGGTGAGTGACGTAGAAGGTGTAAGTATATCTGCTTCTTCTCTAACATCCACATCCATACCTGATGATCTTGTAACACCTGGTGAAGAAGAATTTTAAGAAGGATGTCATAACAGAGAATCAAAACCTCAGAAACTATTATTCTTTCTTAAAGCAATGGCTATAATATATTTCTTGAAGTATGCTTTGCTTCAGGTAATATATACCATAGAACTTTAAAAACAAAATTGCAATGTACTAGGACTGCTTTCTTGGGAGACATTCTTTTATTTATTTATTTATTTTTTTTGATGCATAAGTAAAAGTGCCTTTTGCAGTGTTTTAGATATTAAATTATACCTGTGTGTATATGTATGTATGTGCTTATGTGTATATGTGTTTGTGCATGTATGTTTACATATATGCACACACACACACACACACACACACACACACACACACACACACACACACACACACACACACACACACACACACACACACACACACACACACACACACACACACACACACACATACACACACACACACACACACATACACACACACACACACACACACACACACACACACACACACACACACACACACACACACACACACACACACACACACACACACACACACACACACACACACACACACACACACACACACACACACACACACACACACACACAAATTTAGTACACATATGTGATAAACACTAGTCATTGTAGTGTTGCATAAATGTTATGTAAGATTAGGCAAATGAATGGCCTAAGGTAAAGGTATTTTGCTTACACTGATTATACTTGGATCAGTTTATTTAAATATGGCAAATATTTCTCAATAAGGATATAACAAGGTGAAAATATCCTCAGTAGTATTTTTGTGATTATACCTTGATGTAGTGGCCCAATTAGTTAGTCACTTAATCAGTGGGATAATGATGAGGAGAATACATTTGCCACATCCACCACGCTTTTCCACAAGGGCCCCTCTTGGCAAAAGCCCATCTCAACTTCATCATGAATTTCTTGGTTCTGTGGGCCTTCTCCACCCTGAGCGATCAGTAGAGGAGACAGCCTGCTGGGCAAGATTATCTGCAGGGGGCTCAGTTAACTTAGTCATGAAAAAAAAATTGGTTAAGGGCAGAGGTTACTGGAATGTCATGTTATAGGCTATTGTTGCCAAGTGACAAGTGACAAGGATGTCTCATTATCTGTGCACAAAGGTTTTGGAGAGAGCTCGACCTTATCAAATGAGTGCATGGCTCCTGCTGCAAGATCAGTCAATCTGCTGACTGAACTATGGACTATGAACTAGGTCACTTCAGTGTCCTCACTGCAAGGGTGAATAGACTGAGCATGTTCTAGCAAACCCTCAAAGTTTTGGATCTTGCTCTCAGTTTATGAGACCTCTAGACAGAAGGGCTTCACTTTAGTGCATCAAGAGCTGCCAATAGGGTCTCCAAAGCTGTAGATAAGTTTGCAGAATCATCAGCAAAGTCATTGTGAACTTGATATTGGCTAGTGTTACTCTGCAATGACTTTGGATGATAGCACTGTGTATTTATCCAGTCTATGCAAGTGTTGAAAAGGGTTGGTACAAGAATACAACCCAACTTCACTCCTGAATTCACAGGAATTCCACCATACATTACAGCATTTTGAGTACAAGTATATAGGTTTGCTATGAATCTAATAATCTTTGTCAGAGTTCCTCCAAGTCACAATTTCTCAAAGTGATTCACAATTCACTAAGTCAAATGCCTTCTTAAGATCAAGGTAGACTGCAAGCATCCCATGACCAGACTGGCAATTGCATTTTACAATACACAAGGACGTGGCCTATTATGGAGGTTGTTAGTTTCCTTGGTTGCATTACATACATTGCTGTGTCAGGTTGTGATGCAAGTACAATACTGATACCAGGGGCCAGAAATCCTCCGTCTCTGGGACCTTGCAAAGTCCGATAGAAGGATACTGTTTTTACAACAAATGTCAACTCCTGAGTTATTGAACTAACAAATGTCTTGTAGTCAGCTCAATCATAGTTGGATACCACACTGATGTCACCCAGTACAACATGAATATCTCACTGCAGATAGGTATCCGCCATGGAAATCAGTTTAGCAAAGATCATATTGTTCACAAGTGACAGTAGGAGCAGCAGAAAGAGACATTAAGTCAAATGAGTGCTTGAGCTAAGTACCATATACTCAGTGACTGAAGTTCCCTCTACAAGTGAAAACTGAAGTCAACTGGAGATGGCTATGGCTACCCTCAGGAGATGGTGACTATTGCTGCAGGCCAACCAGAAACACCTGAAACCATTCTCACTAATCATGCTGCTACCAAGTCTCACCTGTGAGATGGCAACTACCTCCACCTTCAGCTGTTTCAGTTTCC